>NC_051393.1:5713906-5716406 GCF_015228065.2 Penaeus monodon
TTTCAAGTCATTCATCTTTCATGCTTCAAGTTTGGCAATTTATAACCGTTCTAAGGAGAAATACTTGTCGTGGAAATTAAATTCCCATCGAGAATGAAGTCGATTTGAATGGAATAAAAATTCCTGATATATTGATTTGATCTTTTTTCTTTGGACGGTTTGTTCTTTCGTTGATTTTGTTTGTTTATACTTGTGTTTGTTTACACATCCGCCGTTCACTGTTTTCATTTATGTGTCTCTCTCTCTTTCTCCTTCTCTTTCATTATCTCTCTCTCCTATCATTCACACACACACACACACACACACACACACACACACACACACACACACACACACACACACACACACACACACACACACACACACACATATATATATATATATATATATATATATATATATATATATATATATATATATATATATATATATATATATATATATATATATATATGCACATATACACATGTATACATATATGTGGATAGATAGATAGATAAATATACATACATAAACATATATAGATACATGGCCAGATAATAGACATAAACGTAGATAAAAAGACGAATTTTTACAGTCAGTCAAATAAACAGATAAGAATACATTCCGGTGACCTCATAACTGAAGAAGACCAACCAATAGAGATTCGTGAAAACCTCCTTTCATTATTCACCGAGACCACACACACCCCTACCCCCACCCCCCACCCCCCACACCCCTCCCTGGACATCCACCTCGCCCTCCCGATCTATTCCTCCCCCTCCCCCTACCCCTACCCCATCCCCCCTTCACCCCCCCCCCTCCATAAAAGGAAAAAAGAATAAAAAATCAATTAGCATAAACCTACCATTTGTCAACATCTTAACCACGAATTTATGCCTCGAGGAATGAACCATAAAACCCGAAGGAACTATAAAGATTCGGTAAATCCCCCGCGAGGAGTCTTACGGGGAGGCTCAGGAGGAGGCAAATCCGGGGAAAGATGGATCCCCAACCCCTCATTTTTTCCCATTTTTTCCCCTCTCTGTTTTCCCCCTTTTTTTCCTGATATTTCTCCCTTTTTTCATGGTCTTTTCCCCTCCTTTTTTTAGTTCTGTTTTCCCTTATTCTTCACTCTTTCTCTCTCACTTTTTTTTTTCTTCTCTTTCCCCCTATTTTTCTCTCTTCCACCTTTTTTTTCTTCTCTTTCACCCTTTTTCCTCTTTCTTTTCCCTTTTTTCCCCTTTTTCCCTCTCTTCCCTTTCTTTTCTTTCTTTCCCCATTTCTTTTCTTTCTTCTTGCCCCTTTTACATCTCTTTCATTCTTTTAACCCCCTATCCCTTCTCCTTCCCTTCTTTTCTCTCTCTCTCCTATCCCTCGTTCTCCCCTCTTCCATCTCCCTTCCATCAATCTCTTCCTCTCTTCTCTCCCCTCTACTTCCTCCTTATCCTCTTTTCTCCTTTCCTTCACCATCTTTTATCTCTTCCCTCTTCTCTCCCCTCTTTCTCCCCTTTCCCCTCATTCTCATGAACGACAAGGGGAGTTACTTTGCCTCGTCAGCGCTCGTTCCTTTTCTCATCACTTTATCATTCTCTTCCTCATGTCATATATCACTATCATTATTATCTCTACTGGCGCTACTATCATTTTTGTTATTATTATGATTAACATAATTATTATCATTATCATTATTATTATTATTATTATTATTATTATTATTATTATTATTATTATTACTTTTTTTTTCTTTTTATTATTATTATTATTATAGATTATTATTATTATTATTATTATTATTATTATTATTATTATTATTATTATTATTATCATTATTATTATTGTTGTCATTATTGTTAGTAATAACAGCAGTACTTAACAAAATTTCTTCTATTTCATTATTGTTATCATCATCATTTTAATCATCCTTTATCATTGGTAGTGGTGGTAGTAATAATAGTAGTAGTAGCAGCTGTAGTAGTAAAATTGTTTTTATTACCAATATCATTATTATTACTATCAATATTATTTCTATTACCATTATATTATTACTATTATCTTTATTATTATTAATACCACTGTTATTATCAATATCATTGTTTTCCCTCCCCTCTTCTTCTTTTCCTTTTCCTCCTCCTATATCCTCTTCTTTTTTCTTCCATTTCTTCCTTCTAATCATCTTCTTCCCTATCGCTGTATTCTCAACATCCTTCCCTTCTATCTCCTCTCTTCGCCTCTCCTGTCCTCTCTTCTTCCCATCTCTTCCCATCTCCACTCTCATCTTCTCAGTCTTCCTCCTTCCTCTCTTCCTTCTTCATCTTATCATCCTCTGTCCCTTCTATCTTCTTTCTTATCCTTCCTCCCTCCCTCCCTTATCTTTCCACCCTCACTCCTTCCCACCATCTCCCTCATATCTCCTCCCTCTCTCCCTCCCTCATCTTCCCATTCTCGCCTCCCTTCTCCTCCTTTTCTCCATCATCTTCCCATCCTTCCTCCCTCCCTCCCTCATTTTCCCACCATCATC
>NC_051393.1:5728906-5736406 GCF_015228065.2 Penaeus monodon
ATCTTTAATATCACTATTATTTTTATTATTCCCTCTCTCTCCTTTTTCATCCTTCTCCATTGTCCCCATTCCTCCCAATCTCTCCACCTGCCCCACCATTCTCTCCACCTCCCCCATTCTTCCCCCTCCCCCATTCTTCCCCCTCCCTCCCCCACCATTCTCCCCCCTGCCCCATTCTCCCCCCCAGCCCCATTCTCTCCATTCTCCCCCCTCCCCCCATTCTCCCTCCCTCCCCCCATTCTTCCCCCTGCCCCATTCTCCCTCCCTCCCACCCTTTCTCCCCTCTCCCTCCCTCCCCCCATTCTCCCTCCCTCCCCCACTTTCTCCCCCTCCCCCCTCCCCCATTCTCCCCCCTCAACACCCCCTCACACGAGGCCTGTCTCCCCCAAAGTTTCCAGCCTGGCGCCCCCTTAACCCTCTCGCCGATCACAGCCACGTGACACGTAGGTTCGCATTGGCCCATCAGCATTCACGCTACGCAACGGACTCTGTGGGTGGGGGGGGGGGGGGGAGGGGGAGGTGGGGGGAGGGGGGAAGGAGAGAGGGGGAGAGATGGATGGGGAGAGTAGATAGAGGAGGGGGGGAGGTGAGGTGGGAGGGGGATGGAGGGGGGGGTGGGGGGAGGAGGTGAGAGGAAGAGGGGAGATGAAGGTGAGAAGGGGGAGGGGGGATCGAGGGGGATGAGAGAGGTGAGAGGGGGTGAGGGTGGATAGCGAATGAGGTGGAGGGAGCGGGAATATCCAGGTGGATCGCGGTGGTTGGCGGCGAAGTGGAGGAGTTACCATTGAAGTGGAAGAGGGTGGTAGGGGGAGGGTGGGGGGGATCGTCACGTGGAGTTATGGGATAAGGAGGAAGGCGTGAGCAGGATAAGGGATAAGGTAGAGAGAAGGAGGTGGGAAGGAGGTTAGTATATGAGAGAGGATATGAGGGGAGGGAGTAGGGGGGGGGGGAATAAACAGGAGAGAGGAGGAGAGAAGAGAGAGGAGGAGGAAGAGGAGGGGGGAGAGGGGAGGGAGGGGGGGTTATTGAGGGGGATCGAGCAAGCGGGTGACTTAATTGCTCTTGACATTCCTTAATTATGCCATGATTGGCTGGCAATTTTACAGGGCTGGGGGGGGGGGGGGGGGGGGGGGGGGGGGGGGGGGGGGGGGAGGAGGGGGGGTGGGGGGGGGGGAAAAAAAAGGAAAAAAGGGGGAGGGGGTGGGTGTCAGGAGGGGGGGGGAACGATCGTGGGAGGGGAGTGGGTGTCAGGAGGGGGGGAGTGGGTGTCAGGGGGGTGTCAGGGGGGGGGGGAGGAAGGAGAGAATACGGGAAAGGTGGGAAGATCTGGAAAAGGGAATCGAAAGAAGGAAAAGAGATAAGGAGGGATAGAAAAGGAAGGAGACCAAGAGAGGAAGAAAGAAAAGATAAAAAGAAAAGAAAAGAAAAGAAATTAGAAAAGAGAGAAAGAGGAAAGAGCGGAGGAGAAAGGGAGTGGGGAGAGGACGAGATAAAAGAGAGGGAATAGAAGAAAGAGGAGAGAGTAGAGAACGAGGAACAAGAGAAAAGAGAAGCAGAAGAGGGGGAAGGAATAGAAGGGAGGAGTGAAAGAGAGTGAGAGAAACGGAGGAGCAAAGAAGAGACTGGAGGACAAAAAGTATAGAAGAGAGAGAAAGAGGAGAGGAAATAAAAGGGAAGAAAGGGGTGAAGGAGAGAACAGAGGGAACTGCAGTGTGATTGGTGGATTCAAATTTTGGGTAAATTTAACGGTTTTCGTATTCACCCATCTCCTGTTTTTAACACTTTCTCCTTCTTCTTCGGTTTCTTTGGATAAAATATCAGGAATAAAAACTTCACAAAAAAGGAGGAAGAAGAAAAATAACTTAGTAAAATAAGAAGAGAAACAAAAAAAAAAAAAATTGGCCCAACGCGATATCTTCCATCGATAATGTCGTTTTATATTTTGGCAATTATGTCTTATTTTCCAAAGCTTCAGAATTCTTTATCCATCTCTTCTCTTCTCTTCTCTTCTCTCTCTCTCTCTCTCTCTCTCTCTCTCTCTCTCTCTCTCTCTCTCTCTTCTCTCTTTTCCCTCTTCCCCTTCCTCCCCCTCTCCTTCTCTCTCTCTCTCCTCTCCCCCTCTCTCTCTCCCTCTCTCTCTCTCTCTCTCCCCTCTTTTCTCCTCCTCTCTCTCTCTCGTCTTTCCTCCTCCCCTTTTCTCTCCTCTTCTTCTCTTCCTCTCCTTCTGTTCCTTTCTTTTCCCTCTCTCCCCTCTCTCTCTCTCTTTCTCTTCTTTCCTTCCTCTCTTCTCCCTCTCTCTCCTCTCTCTCTTCTCTTTTCTCCTTCCCTTTTCTCTCTCTCCTTCTCTCCTCTCCTCTCTCTCTTCTTCTCCTCTCTCTCTCTTCTTTCTCTCCTCCCCCTCCTCTCTTTCTCTTCAGTCCGTCTTCATTATCTTCCTTCCATTCTCCTCCTTCCCTTCTTTTCCTTTGATAACCTTTTTACTGTTTCTTTTCCTGTTGTTTAGCTTATTGGGGTTTTCCTTTTTTCCGTTTGATTTTTTTTCACCTGGGCGGTCCATCTCTTTCCTTTTGTATTTTATTCCCATCTCTTCTCTTTCCCTGTCTCCTCCTCTTACTCTCTCTCTCTCTCTCTCTATCTCTCTCTCTTTCTCTCTCTTCCCATCTTTCTATCTAATCCATCTCTCTCTCTCTCTCTCTCTCTTCTCGTCTCTCTCTCTCGTCTCTCCTCTCTCTCTCGCTCCTCTATATATATAGATATATATATATATATATATATATAGTATATATATATATAATGATATATATATATATATATATAACATAGAAATAAATAAATAAATAAATATATATTATAATATATATATATATATATATATATATATATATATATATATATATCTCTTACTCTCTCTCTCTACTTCTCCTCTCTATCTTTTCTCTCTCTATCTTTCACTCTCTATCTCTCATCTCTCTCTCTCTCTCTGCCTCTCCGCTCTCCCCCCTCTCTCTCTTTTTTTCCCCCTCGCCATCCTCTCTCAACTCTCTCTCCTCTCTCTCCTCTCCCTCCTCATCATCGGCTCTCTCTCCGCTCTCTTGCCTCTCATCTCTCTCTCTCTCCTCTTACTCTCTCTCTGCTACTTCTCTCTGTCTTTCTCTCTCTATCGTCTTCTCTCTTCTATCATCATCAATCATCATTTCTCTATCTCTCTCTCTCTCTCTCTCTCTCATCTCTCCATCTCTCCTCTCCTCTCCATCTCTCTCTCTTCTCTCTTCTGTCTTTCTTACCCCCCCCCTCTCTCTTCTCTCTTTTCTCTCTCTTTCTGCTCTTTCTTACCCTCTCTCTCTCTCTCTCTCTCTCTCCTCTCTCGTCCCCTCTCTCTCTCTCTCTCTCTTCTCTCCTCTCTCCTCTCCTCTCCTCATCGTCTCTCTCTCTCTTCTCTCTCTCTATATATATATTATATATATATATATATATATATATATAATATATATAGTTATATATATATATATATATATGATAAAATAAATATATATATAATATATAGATATATATAATATATATATATATATATATATATATATATCCTCTTACTCTCTCTCTCTATCTTTCTCTCTCTATCTTTCTCTCTCTATCTTTCACTCTCTATCTATCATCTCTCTCTCTCTGTCTCTCATCACTCTCTCTCCGACTCTCTCCATGTCTCCTCTCATCTCATCTCTCTCATCTCTCTCTATATATATTATATATCTTGTATATATATATATATATATATATATATATATAGTATATATCAATCTAAAAAAAAAATATATATATATATAGATTATAAATAAATATATATATATATTATATATTATATATATATATATACTATATATATATATATATATATATATCGATATATATTATCCTCTTACTCTCTCTCTCTATCTCTCTCTCTCTTTTCTCTCTCTCTCAATTCTCTCTCTCTCTCTTCTCTCTCGCGTCTCTCTCTCCTCTCTCTCTGCTCTCTAACCTCCTCCTCTCTTTCTCCTTCAGATACGCACGTGACTGATAATTGTATCTTGAGCAACATTATAATCTCAGTCCAGGATCTTGAGCAATGCGGCTAATTCAGGTATATGATAACCTGTTTTTACTGTTTCTTTTCCCTTGACTTGTTTAGCGTTTATTTGGGTTGTTCCTTTTTCGTTTGATTTTTTTTTCCCTGTCGTCCTCTTTCCTTTGTTTATCCATCTCTCTTCTCTCTCTCTCTCTCTCTCTCTCTTCGGCCGTCCTCATCTCATCTCTCTCTCAAACTCTCTCTCTCTCTCTATACTATATATATATATATATATATATATATATATATCTATATATATATATATTATTATATATATAATATATAATAATAAATAAATAATATATATATATATATATATATATATATATATATAATAGTATTATATAAATATAGATATATATATATATATATATATTATATATATATATATAGTCCCTCTACTCTCGTCTCTCTATCTTTTCTCTCTCTATCTTTCCTCTCTCTATCTTTCACTTCTCTATCCTATCATCTCTCTCTCTCTCTCTCATCTCTCTCATCTCTCTCTCTCTCTCCTCTTACTCTCTCTCGCTACCTCTCTCTGTCTTTCTCTCTCTATCTTTCTCTCTCTATCTATCATCATCATCTCTTTCTCTCTCTCTCTTTCCATCTCTCTCTCTCTCTCCTCTCTCTCCTCTCTCTCTCTCTCGTCTCTCATCCTCTCGTCTCTCTCTCTCTCTCTCTCGCCTCTCTCTCTCTCTCTATCTATATATCTCTCTATAACTATATATATAAATCTATATATCTAGATATATTTATATATATATATATAAATAATCTAATATTTATATATATAATATAATATATATATATATATATAATGTATATATATATATATATATATATCCTCTTACTCTCTCTCTCTATCTTTCTCTCTCTATCTTTCCTCTCTCTATCTTTCACTCTCTATCTATCATCTCTCTCTCTCTCTTCTCTCTCCTCTCTCTCTCTCTCTCTCTCTATATTATATAATATATATATATATATATAGTGATATAGATATATATATTATATATATATATATATATAATATATATAAATAAATAAATATATATATATAATACACATGTATGTGAATAAATATATATATATATATATATCTATCTATATATATATATATTATATATCCTCTTACTCTCTCTCTCTCTCTCTCTCTCTGCTCCTCTCTCATCTCTCTCCTCTCGCTCTCATCTCTCTCTCTCTCCTCTCTCTCTCTCTCTCTCTCTCTCTCTTTCTCTTCTTACTCTCTCTCCTCTTACTCTCTCTCTATTTTTCTACCTCTATCTTTCTCTCTCTATCTGTCTCTCTCTATCTTTTTCTCTCTTTCTCTCTCTCTCTCTCTCTCTCTCTCTCTATCTATCTATCTATCTATCTATCCATCTCTCTCTCTCTCTCTCTCTCTCTCTCTCTCTCTCTCTCTCTCTCTCTCTCTCTCTCTCTCCTCTCTCTCTCTCTCTCTCTCTCTCTCTCTCTCTCTCTCTTTCTATCTCTCTGATCCCCTCTTTATCCCTCTTATTCCCGTCATCTCTTTCATCATTAATTTTCTCTTCTCTCTCCTTTCTTCACTGCTTCACCATTTCACTTTTTTCTGCCATCCTTCTTTCTGTTTTTCTGTTTCCTTTCCTCTTTTCCTTCCCTTTCATCCCTATTTTCCTTTTTGCCTCTTCTTCCCTCCCTCTTTCTTTCTACCTTCTCTAATTCTTTCTGTTCTCTCATTCCTCTCTTCCCTCCCGTTTTTGTTTTTTTCTTTCCTTTCTCCTCTATTCCCTTTCCACTTTTCTTCCACTTTCTCCCCACTTCCCTCTTTTCCATCTTTTCCCCTTTCTCCTCTCCTCTCTCCCTCCTTCTCTTCTCCTCTCTCTCCCCTTCTCCCCTTCTCCCGTCTTACATTTCTCCTTATCACACTATCCTCTTCCACTTCCCCTCTTACCCTTTTCTCTTTTCTCCCTCTCCCCCCTTTCTTCTCTTCCCTTCCCTTTTACCCTCTCCTTTCTCTCCCTCTCCTCTCCCTCCCTCTCCTCTCCCTCCCTCTCCTCTCCCTCCCTCTCCTTTCTCTCCCTCTCCTCTCTCTCCCTCTCCTTTCTCTCCCCTCTCCTTTCTCTCCCTCTTCTTTCTCTCCCTCTCCTTTCTCTCCCTCTCCTCTCTCTCCCTCTCCTCTCTCTCCCTATCCTCTCTCTCCCTATCCTCTCTCTCCCTCTCCATTCTCTCCCTCTCCATTCGCTCCCCGCCGCCGTCCCTGAGGGAGTGGGCTTCCAAGACGGCATCGAATATCCCGGGTCAGTTCCGTCGCAGCGAGGTCGAGTAGAGTCGAGTAGAGTCGACGCGCGCGGCGGCGGTCGCATGTCGGAGGTCGAATTTCGATGCGTATTGTCCCCTGGTCGTATTTCCACTGACGTTCGAGAAGAAGAGGGTAAAGGTCGGAGAGGAGAGAGGCAGGGAAGGGGGTGTGAGGAGGAGGGGGGAGGAGGAGGGGGGGAGGAGGAGGGACGAGGGGAGGAGGAGGAGGAAGGGGGAGGAAGGGGAGGGGAAGGAGGAGGGGGAGGAAGGGGAGGGGAAGGAGGAGGGGGAGGGAGGAGGAGGGGGTGGAAGAGGAGGGGGAGGGGAAGGAGGAGGAGGATGGGAGGGGTGGGGTGAAGGGGGGTGTGGGAGATAGGGTGAGGGTGAAGGTAAAAGGAGTGAGGGAGAGGTGGGAGGGAAGGAAGAGGGGTGGAGAGGAGCGGGGGAAAGGAGGGAGGGAAGGAAGGGGGTGAAGAGAAGGGAGAGAAGGAAGAGGAGGTGGAGAGGAGGGAGAGAACGAAGGAAGGAGGGAGGGAGACATGGTGAATGTTAGGAAAAATAGAGCAAAGAGAAAGAAAGGGGAAGTGCTAAGTGGGGGAGGATAAATGAAAGGAAAATGAAAGGACGCAAAGAGCGAAGAGGGGAATGAGGGATGAGAGAAAAAGAACATATGAAAGGAGGGAAGAAGAGTAGATGCAAGAACAGAAACAAAATGAGGGATGGGTGCATAAAGGAAGAAAAAAGAATGATGAATGGGTGGGCAGAGAATAGGGGTGAGGGAAGGGGAAGAAGAGAGAGAGGGGAATGGATGTTAAGAGAATTATTAGAGGGAAGACACAAAAGGGAGAGAGAAAGAGAGAAAGACAGACAGACAGACAGAAAGAGAGGAAGACAGACAGACAGACAGACAGAAAGAGAGAGAGACAGACAGACAGTGGGAGAGAGAAAGAAGGAAAAGAGCAGAGAGAGAGAGAGAGAGAGAGAGAGAGAGAGAGAGAGAGAGAGAGAGAGAGACAGAGAGACAGACAGACAGAAAGACATAAAGAGAGGAAGACAGACAGACAGAAAGAGAGAGAGAGATAGAGACAGACAGACAGACAGACAGACAGAGGGAGAGAGCAAGA
>NC_051393.1:5768906-5773906 GCF_015228065.2 Penaeus monodon
ACTTTACTGCTTTCACCTCTTCCTTTTTTCCACCAATAACAAATCGACGCTACGGCCACGCACAGCCAATCGCCGATAACAGCATTACCCAGCGAATGAGAGAGAGAGAGAGAGAGAGAGAGAGAGAGAGAGAGAGAGAGAGAGAGAGAGAGAGAGAGAGAGGAGAGAGAGAAGAGAGAGAGAGGAGAGAGGGAGGGGGGAGGGGGGGAGGGGGGAAGGAGAGAGAGAGAGGGAGAGAGAAAGAGAGAGAGAGAGGGAAATAAAGAGAGAGATAAATAACACATAGTAAAACAAATAGACAAACAGACAGATATAAACTGAAAGAAGATAAGAAAGATAAAAGCAGAGACGAATGACGAGATAGACAGATACCAACAACCAGCTAAATAGATAAATAAATAATTGAATCATCATAGGCAGACAGACTAAACAGACAGGTATAGCAAAAGAGAGATAAAGAGAGAGAGAGAGAGAGAGACAGAGCGAGAGGAGAAGGCTCGTAACCAGACACAACGGTCGAGTCCCCTGTCGCCCAAGATTCGCAAGAAATAAGAAGAAGAAGATCGGTGATTTAAAACCCAATTCAGAGGCGGTTTTAAAGATTTTTGAGAATGGTCATGGCGTTGGATTTTTTTTTTTTTTTTTTTTTTTTTAGAGAGAAGAGAGAGAGGGAGGGAGGGAGAGGGAGAGAGAGAGAGAGAGAGAGAGATGGGGTGGGTGAAGAGGGGGAAGAGGGAGGGAGGGAGAGGGAGAGAGAGAGAGAGAGAGAGAGAGAGAGAGAGAGAGATGGGGTGGGTGAAGAGGGGGAAGAGGGAGGGAGGGAGAGGGAAAGAGAGAGAGAGAGAGAGAGAGAGAGGAGGGGGGAGAAAAGGAGAGAGAGAGAAAGGTGTGGTGGGAGATGGATTTCGGGAGAATAAGATGGAGGAGGAGGAAGATGAGGGATAAAGAAGGTGGATGAGAAGGAAGAGAAACGGGTGGGGGTGGAGAATTACCTGATGAAAGAGAAGGAGAAGGTGGAGAGGTAAAGAGGAAGGAACGGAGAACAAAAAAAGTGGGATAGGAGAAGGGATAAAGATAAGGAAAGGGAGAGATACGGGTGGGAAATTTAAGGACGAAGGGATAGGAGGGACGGGGATGATAGAAGGAAGGGAAGGAGAAGAAAGAGAATAGGAATAGGGAGATACTAAGGGGAATGAAATCTATTGGAAGTCAAACGCAAGGGGAGGAGAGGTAGAGAGCAATAATGGAGGGAGAGAATGGAGAAGGAATGATACGATGGAACGAAATGAGAGGAAGGGAAGGAGAGGATAGGAGAAGAGATAACAAAGAGGGGAAAGGTATATATTGGGAGAGGATGGAGAATAAAGGATACGATGGAACGAAATGAGGGGAAGGGAAGGAGAGGATAAGGGGAGACTGATAACGAAAAGGAGGAAAGAATAAACTGAAGATAAAATAAGGTGTCAGAAAAGGAAATGAAAGGGGGGGGGCACAGAGGAACATACAAAGAAAACAGAAAGTAAACACAAGAAGAAAGGAATAAGGAATAGAATGAAATGAGATGAAGAAGCTATGAAGAGAATGAAAGGGAAGAGAAAGAAAGGAAAATAATAACCGAACAAAGAGAGGGAAGAAAGAGGAAAAAAGAAAGCAGAAAATAAACATGAAAAAATAAGTTAGAAGTTATAAAATTAACACAGAAATAAAAGCATAAATAACCGAGAAAATATATAAATGACATACGAAGAGGAAAAGAAGGAGAGAGAAGGGAGAAGGGAGAAGGGAGGAGAAGAGAAAGAGGGAAATAGAACAGAATGGAAGAAATATGTAAAAAAAGAAGAAAAAATGTTAGAGAGAGCGAGAGGGGGGGGGGGAGGGAGAGAAAGATACCAGAGAAAAATACAAGAAAATAATTGAAACAAAACAAGGAAAAGGGAAAGTGGAAATCAGTCATATAAGAAGATAATTAAGGAACAGAAAGTAAAGAAAATAAATATAAACGATATGTGATGATAGAGAGAAAATGAGAGAACCGAAGATGATAACGAATGGGAGAAGAAAAGGGGTGATAAAGGCATTGGAATAAGAGAAAAAATCTCGAATTAAAACGAGTTATAAAGCAAATAGATAAAAGAGAGAACGAGAGAAAATATGATAAACAAAGAGAAAGGAAAGAAAAAACAAGCGAAAATATAAGAAATAGTCAGAAAGAACGAGAGAGAGAAAAATGTGAATGAAAAACATATAAGTGAAAGAGCGGGATAGAATGAGAAAATATAAAAGTAAATCTAAAAATAAAAATGCGTTGGAGAGAAAAACAGAAATAAGAAAAAGGAAAATGAAAATACAAATGAAGAAGAAAAGGATAAACCACAAAACAATGTCGTTTGTAAAATTATGATTAAATAAAGCAGAGAACAGCGTAAGAGCAATGAGAGGCAAAGAGAATAAAAATAGATATTAATAAAATTCAGGGCAGAGAGAGAAAACCGAAGAAAGAAGGGAAAAAAGAAAGAAGAGATGAAAGAAACAGAGAGAGAAAGAGAGACAGAGGGGAGGAGAGAGAGAGAGAGAGAGAGAGAGAGAGAGAGAGAGAGAGAGAGAGAGAGAGAGAAACAGACAGAAAGAAAGAAAGAGAGGGGGGGGGGAGAAAGAGACAGATAGAGAGAAAGAGAGAGAGAGAGAGAGAGAGAGAGAGAAAGAGACAGAGAGAAAGGAGAAGGAGAAGGAGGAAATGTGTTTTCATCTTTTCAGTTTTCTTTTGTTTCTTTAAACTTTAAGCTTTTGAAAGTTAAGAAAACCGAGAAATCAACAGGCGGAAGTCCTCTCTCTATTTTGTGTTTACTTAGAATTTTATATTTATAGAAATGCGTATATATAGATAGATAGATAGGTAGACAGATAAATAGATAGATAGAGAGATAGACAGATAGATAGATAGATAGAGAGATGAATAGATAGATGAATAGATAGATAGATAGATAGAAAGGTAGATTAAAGGATACATAGGTAGATATATGGTTCGGTAGATTGATATAGATAGATAGACAGATAGTTAGATGGCTAGAGAGAGAGAGAGAGAGAGAGAGAGAGAGAGAGAGAGAGAGAAAGAGAGAGAAGGAGAGAGAGAGAGAAAGAGAGATAGATAGAGAGAGAGAGAGAGAATTTGAAAATATATTAAATGATAGATAGAAACATATAGATAGATAGGGTGATTGACAGACTGACTAATAGATAGATGAACTAATATACAGACAGATGAATAGATAGATAGTTAGATCGATTGAATGATCCATCGATAGGCATATAGATAGATAGATAGATAAATCGATAAATAGATAGATGTATTGATAAATACACGGATAGATAATTAAATAGATTAGTTCAGTGAGCCATTTGTTCATTGTGCATTTGTTCTGCGACCTTATTTCGTTTCACCAAACAAAGGAAGAACTTAAAAATGAACATATCCATCCTCTAATAACTAAACAAAACGTTGTTGACAGCAATTGAAAAAAGTCAACAAGCTTGCATGATATACCTATTGACAGACGCATGCAAACAAACCAACATACAAAAGGTAAAATGAACGTGAGATTCTCTTTGGTCTTTTTTGTAAATTCCGACAGTGTTCTGCAACAAATATATTCATTTGAGCAATGACAGAAACAATTACATTTGGTGTTCTTGCTTTGACAGAGAGAGATATGCATGGTATTGAGAGGGTTAGAGAGGGAGGAGAAGGGAGATAGAGGAGGATAAAGGAAGTGAGAGAGAGAGAAAAAAAAGTGAGGTGGGAATAACGAGTGAATGAGAGAGGAGGAAACAGAGAGGGAAAAGTATGAATAGGAGGAGGGATGAGGAAAGGGGGAAGGAAAGAGAGATAGACAGAGGGAGAAAGAAATATAATACAACACACAGGTTGTCAAAGACAGCCTGTGTGTTAAACAATAAACAACAACAAAAAAGAAACAAACAAACTGATTGAATATAGATAGAATTTCCACGAGAAAGAAAAGAACTGACTGATCACTATAGTATTCATAGCTCTATCCACCCAAGGGTATGAATCTAGGGAATAAGACACGTGAGTAAGGGTATGTTGGTTTCTTTTCCTTTCTCATTGTGTGAGTGAGATTTCTTTGCTTTGATTATATTCTTTATAGGAGTGTGTTTGTTTCGTTTCCCGAGTGTGAATGAGTTATATTTTATGAGTCTATGTATGGAAGGAGAAGGAAAACATGAAAAAAATGAAAGTATATATAAAAATAAAAATGCGTTAAAGAGAAAAGCAGATATATGAAAGAGGAAAAAGAAAATGCAAAAGACGAAGAAAAGGATAAACAACAGGATAATGTCGTTTGAAAAATTATAATCTCTGAAACGCAGTAGAGAACTAAGTAAGAGGAATGAGAGTCAAAGAGAATAAAAATAGAAATGGATAAAATTCAGGAGAGAAGGAAGAGATGAAAGAAACAGAGAGAGAAAGAAAGGCAGAGAGGGGAGAGAGAGACAGAGAAAGAGACAGAGAGAGAGAGAGATAGAGACACAGCGAGAGAGAGAAAGAGAGAGAGAGAGAGGAGAAAGAGGAGGGTGAAAAGGAAGAAAGGGATGAAGAGATGAAAGAAACAGAGAGAGAGAGATATAGGGGGGGGGGGAGCGAAAGAGAGACAGAGAAAGAGAGAGACAGAGAAAGAGAGGGGAGAGAGAGAGAGAGAGAGAGACAGAGAAGGAGAAAGAGACAGAGAGAAAGGAGAAGGGGGAAATGTGTTATCATCTTTTCAATTTTCTTTTGTTTCTTTAAACTTTTAGCTTTTGAAAGTTAAGAAAACCGAGAAATCAACAGGCGGAAGTCCTCTCTCTATTTCGTGTTTACTTAGAATTTTATATTTATAGAAATGCGTGTATATGTATATATATAGATAGATAGAGAGATAGATAGATAGATAGATAGAGAGAGAGAGAGAGAGAGAGAGAGAGATGAATAGATAGATAGAAAG
>NC_051393.1:5776406-5781406 GCF_015228065.2 Penaeus monodon
TTCGTTTCACCAAACAAAGGAAGAACTTAAAAATGAACATATCCATCCTCTAATAACTAAACAAAACGTTGTTGACAGCAATTGAAAAAAAGTCAACAAGCTTGCATGATATACCTATTGACAGACGCATGCAAACAAACCAACATACACAAGGTAAAATGAACATGAGATTCTCTTTGGTCTTTTTGTAAATTCCGACAGTGTTCTGCAACAAATATATCCAATTGAGCAATGACAGAAACAATTACATTTGGTGTTCTTGCTTTGACAGAGAGAGATATGCATGGTATTGAGAGGGTTAGAGAGGGAGGAGAAGGGAGATAGAGGAGGAGAGAGGAAGTGAGAGAGAGAAAAAAAAAAGTGAGGTGGGAATAACGAGTGAATGAGAGAGGAGGAAACAGAGAGGGAAAAGTATGAATAGGAGGAGGGATGAGGAAAGGGGGAAGGAAAGAGAGATAGACAGAGGGAGAAAGAAATATAATACAACACACAGGTTGTCAAAGACAGCCTGTGTGTTAAACAATAAACAACAACAAAAAAGAAACAAACAAACTGATTGAATATAGATAGAAGTTCCACGAGAAAGAAAACAACTGACTGATCACTATAGTATTCATAGCTCTATCCACCCAAGGGTATGAATCTAGGGAATAAGACACGTGAGTAAGGGTATGTTGGTTTCTTTTCCTTTGTCATTGTGTGAGTGAGAATTCTTTGCTTTGATTATATTCTTTATAGGAGTGTGTTTGTTTCGTTTCCCGAGTGTGAATGAGTTATATTTTATGAGTCTATGTATGGAAGGAGAAGGAAAACATGAAAAAATATATATATATAAAAATAAAAATGCGTTAGAGAGAAAAACAGATATATGAAAGAGGAAAAAGAAAATGCAAATAAAATTCAGGAGAGAAGGAAGACATGAAAGAAACAGAGAGAGAAAGAAAGGCAGAGAGGGGAGAGAGAGACAGAGAAAGAGACAGAGAGAGAGAGATAGAGACACAGCGAGAGAGAGAGAGAGAGAGAGAGAGAGAGGAGAAGGAGGAGAGTGAAAAGGAAGAAAGGGATGAAGAGATGAAAGAAACAGAGAGAGAAAGAGAGATAGGGGGAAGAGAGCGAAAGAGAGACAGAGAAAGAGAGAAACAGAGAAAGAGAGGGGAGAGACAGAAACAGAGAGAGAGAGAGGGGAGGGACAGCGAGAGAGAGAGCGAGAGAGAGAGAGAGAGAGAGAGAGAGAGACAGAGAGAGAAGAGACAGAGGAGAGAGAGAGAGAGAGAGAGAGAGAGAGAGAGAGAGAGAGAGAGAGAGAGAGAGACAGAGAAGGAGAAAGAGACAGAGAGAAAGGAGAAGGGGGAAATGTGTTATCATCTTTTCAATTTTCTTTTGTTTCTTTAAACTTTAAGCTTTTGAAAGTTAAGAAAACCGAGAAATCAACAGGCGGAAGTCCTCTCTCTATTTTGTGTTTACTTAGAATTTTATATTTATAGAAATGCGTATATATATATATAGATAGATAGATAGGTAGATAGATAAATAGAGAGATGGAGAGATAGATAGATAGATAGATAGAGAGAGAGAGAGAGAGAGAGAGAGAGATGAATAGATAGATAGAAAGGTAGATGAAAGAACAGATAGGTTGATATATGGCTCGGTAGAAGGATATATAGATAGATAAATAGACAGATAGTTCGATGGCTAGAGAGAGAGAGAGAGAGAGAGAGAGAGAGAGAGAGAGAGAGAGAGAATTTGAAAATATATTGAATGATAGATAGACATATAGATAGACAGAGTGACTGACAGACTGACTAATAGATAGATGAACTAATATACTGACAGATGGATGGACAGATAACTAGATCGTTTGATTGGTCTATCAATAGACATATAGATAGATAGATAGATAAATCGAGAAATAGATAGATGTGCTGATAAATACACGGATAGATAATTAAATGGATTAGTTCAGTGAGCCATTTGTTCATTGTGCATTTGTTCTGCAACCTTATTTCGTTTCACCAAACAAAGGAAGAACTTAAAAATGAACTTATCCATCCTCTAATAACTAAACAAAACGTTGTTGACAGCAATTGAAAAAAGTCAACAAGCTTGCATGATATACCTATTGACAGACGCATGCAAACAAACTAACATACAAAAGGTAAAATGAACGTGAGATTCTCTTTGGTCTTTTTTGTAAATTCCGACAGTGTTCTGCAACAAATATATCCAAGTGAGCAATGACAGAAACAATTACATTTGGTGTTCTTGCTTTGACAGAGAGAGATATGCATGGTATTGAGAGGGTTAGAGAGGGAGGAGAAGGGAGATAGAGGAGGAGAGAGGAAGTGAGAGAGAGAAAAAAAGGGAAGTGGGAATAACGAGTGAATGAGAGAGGGGGAAGGAGAGAGAGAAAGAGGGAAAGGGAAGGAGGTTGAAACAGAGAGGGAAAAGTGTGAGAAGGAGGGGGGAGGAGGAAAGGGGGAAGGAAAGAGAGATAGACAGAGGGAGAAAGAAATATAATACAACAACAGACAGGTTGTCAAAGACGTAAATAAACAACAACAAAAAAGAAACAAACAAACTGATTGAAACAACAAATAACCAAGTACTAATAAAGAAAAACAGACTCGAATAAAAACACTTAAAAGTTGAGAAAAATAGAGTTAAATATAGATAGAAGTTCCACGAGAAAGAAAAGAACTGACTGATCACTATAGTATTCATAGCTCTATCCACCCAAGGGTATGAATCTAGGGAATAAGACACGTGAGTAAGGGTATGTTGGTTTCTTTTCCTTTGTCAGTGTGTGAGTGAGATTTCTTTGCTTTGATTATATTCTTTATAGGAGTGTGTTTGTTTCGTTTCCCGAGTGTGAATGAGTTATATTTTATGAGTCTATGTATGGAAGGAGAAGGAAAACATGAAAAAAAATGAAAGTATATATAAAAATAAAAATGCGTTAAAGAGAAAAGCAGATATATGAAAGAGGAAAAAGAAAATGCAAATGACGAAGAAAAGGATAAACAACAGGATAATGTCGTTTGAAAAATTATAATCTCTGAAACGCAGTAGAGAACTAAGTAAGAGGAATGAGAGTCAAAGAGAATAAAAATAGAAATGGATAAAATTCAGGAGAGAAGGAAGAGATGAAAGAAACAGAGAGAGAAAGAAAGGCAGAGAGGGGAGAGAGAGACAGAGAATAAGACAGAGAGAGAGAGAGATAGAGACACAGCGAGAGAGAAAGAAAGAGAGAGAGGAGAAAGAGGAGGGTGAAAAGGAAGAAAGGGATGAAGAGATGAAAGAAACAGAGAGAAAGAGATATAGGGGGGGGGAGCAAAAGAGAGACAGAGAAAGAGAGAGACAGAGAAAGAGAGGGGGAGAGAGAGAGAGAGAGAGAGAGACAGAGAGAGACAGAGAGAGACAGACAGACAGACAGAAATAGAGAGAGAGAGAGAGAGAGAGAGAGACAGAGAGAGAGAGACAGAGAAGGAGAAAGAGACAGAGAGAAAGGAGAAGGGGAAAATGTGTTTTCATCTTTTCAGTTTTCTTTTGTTTCTTTAAACTTTTAGCCTTTGAAAGTTAAGAAAACCGAGAAATCAACAGGCGGAAGTCCTCTCTCTATTTCGTGTTTACTTAGAATTTTATATTTATAGAAATGCATGTATATGTATACATATATATAGATAGATAGATAGGTAGATAGATAGATAGATAGATAGATAGATAAATAGATAGATAGAGAGATAGATAGATAGATAAATAGATAGATAGATAGAGAGAGAGAGATGAATAGATAGATAGAAAGGTAGATGAAAGAATAGATAGGCTGATATATGGCTCGGTAGATGGATATATAGATAGATAAATAGACAGATAGTTCGATGGCTAGAGAGAGAGAGAAAGAGAGAGAGAGAGAGAGAGAGAGAGAGAAGAGAGAGAGAGAGAGAGAGATAGAGAGAGAGAATTTGAAAATATATTGAATGATAGATAGACATATAGATAGACAGAGTGACTGACAGACTGACTAATAGATAGATGAACTAATATACGACAATGAGGATAGATAACTAGATCGTTTGATTGGTCTATGATAGACATATAGATAGATAGATAGATAAATCGAGAAATAGATAGATGTGCTGATAAATACACGGATAGATAATTAAATGGATTAGTTCAGTGAGCCATTTGTTCATTGTGCATTTGTTCTGCGACCTTATTTCGTTTCACCAAACAAAGGAAGAACTTAAAAATGAACATATCCATCCTCTAATAACTAAACAAAACGTTGTTGACAGCAATTGAAAAAAGTCAACAAGCTTGCATGATGTACCTATTGACAGATGCATGCAAACAAACCAACATACACAAGGTAAAATGAACGTGAGATTCTCTTTGGTCTTTTTGTAAATTCCGACAGTGTTCTGCAACAAATATATCCAAGTGAGCAATGACAGAAACAATTACATTTGGTGTTCTTGCTTTGACAGAGAGAGATATGCATGGTATTGAGAGGGTTAGAGAGGGAGGAGAAGGGAGATAGAGGAGGAGAGAGGAAGTGACGGAGAGAGAGAAAAAGGGAAGTGGGAATAACGAGTGAATGAGAGAGGGGGAAGGAGAGAGAGAAAGAGGGAAAGGGAAGGAGTTTGAAACAGAGAGGGAAAAGTGTGAGAAGGAGGGGAGAGGAGGAAAGGGGGAAGGAAAGAGAGATAGACAGAGGGAGAAAGAAATATAATACAACAACACACAATTTGTCATAGACGTACATAAACAACAACAAAAAAGAAAGAAACAAACAAACTGATTGAAACAATAAACAACCAAGTACTAATAAAGAAAAACGGACTCGAACAAAAACACTTAAAAGTTGAGAAAAATAGAGTTAAATATAGATAGAAGTTTCACGAGAAAGAAAAGAACTGACTGATCACTATAGTATTCATAGCTCTATCCACCCAAGGGTATGAATCTGGGGAATAAGATACGTGAGTAAGGGAATGTTA
>NC_051393.1:5791406-5793906 GCF_015228065.2 Penaeus monodon
TTTGTCTATCTATTTTGCCTATCTATTTTGTCTATCTATTTTGTCTATCTATTTTGCCTATCTATTTTGTCTATCTATTTTGTCTATCTATTTTGTCTATCTATTTTGCCTATCTATTTTGTCTATCTATTTTGTCTATCTATTTTGTCTATCTATTTTGTCTATCTATTTTGTCTATCTATTTTGACTATCTATTTTGTCTATCTATTTTGTCTATCTATTTTGTCTATCTATTTTGTCTATCTATTTTGCCTATCAATTTTGTCTATCTATTTTGTCTATCTATTTTGTTTATCTATTTTGTCTATCTATTTTGTCTATCTATTTTGTCTATCTATTTTGTCTATCTATTTTGTCTATCTATTTTGCCTATCTTTTTTGTCTATCTATTTTGTCTATCTATTTTGTCTAGCTATTTTGTCTATCTATTTTGTCTATCTATTTTGTCTATCTATGCGGTCGACCTGTCTTCTCGATCCATCTACATGCGTCTTTCCTCGCGTTCTGTCTTCCTCTGAGTCTTCCTTTTCCCTTTGTATTTCCTTTCTACATGGCCTGACATTCCTCTCTCCTTCGTTTTTCTTACTATTTTCTACCTATTTCTTCTCTCTCTCTTTCCATCCTTGTTTTTTTTTTTTTTTTTTTTTTTCTTTCTTCATTTTTTTACGTTTATTCTCCCTCTTTCTCTTTCGTCTTTTTTTTTTTTTATCTTTTCTCACTTTCATTCCCTTCTTTTCTCTTCCCCTCTCTTCTCCCCTTAATTGTTCTCTCGTCTTTCCATATCTTATCATTTCCAAATTTTATTCCTCGTCTCTCCATTTCTCTTTTCTCTTTTTTTCTCTCCTTTCTGTCCCCTCCTCCCTTACCTCTCCCTTTCCTCTTCCTCTCTTTTCTCTTACCTCTAGTTTCTCTTCCTTTCTATTCTCTTCCTCCCTCATTTTTCTCTCTCTCTCGTTTCTCTTCCTCCCCTTTCGCTTCCTTCCATCCATCCTTCGTCTCCTCTCGTTCTTTAACTTTTCTCGATGACGCTGCACGTCACCTGGTTGCAAGATTTCTAGCTGTCGTATATCTCCGCGCTCCGATCTCTGTGGAATAATTTGACACCACAATAAACTTTTGTTGAACAGCTAGATTTTCCTTGTGGGTCTCGGGTAGGACGAGGAATGGGAGGGGGGGGAGGTTTCTGTGTGTTTGTGCGTATGATAAGGATGGGGGGATTGGAGGAGAGAGGGAGGGATGAAGGGGTGGGGGGGAGAGGAGGGAAGCAAATGGAAAGCGGATGTGTGTGTGTGAGTGTGTGTGTGTGTGTGTGTGTGTGTGTGTGTGTGTATATATATATATATATATATATATATATATATATATATTATTGTATATATATACATATATATATATATATATTATATATATATATATATATATATATATATATATATATATATATATATATATATATATATATATATGTATGTATATATATTCTCATATATAAATGCGTGCGTGTGCCTACGCTAATTCTTATTCGTATACATATTTCCCGAAATTTTTGTCAATAATTCCATTCTTCTCGCACACCAGCAGGCCAGACAGCCCAAGAACAAATCAGAGCTTCTGTTCCTTTAACCTAAAGGAACAAGCAAGCAACAGGTTAATATTATCTTCACTACACACTGTTGAGGAGCTTATCTTAATCATCTCCCTTGCTAAGGCGCTTAATGTCCCGTGAAACAGCATTTGCTTGAAAATATTTCCAGACATTTAGTTTCATTATCACCGACGGGGGAATACGTTCTTGTAACCTGCAGTGTAAATCCAAAAGCTATGTTAAAACTATTCATTTGCGCACACGTAGGTAAATACGCATACAAGGGAGTATTACACTTCTGAACGAGCACACACAAATGAAGACACAAAAACATACGCTTATTCTCTCTCTCTCTCTCTCTCCTCTCTCTCTCTCTCTCTCTCTCTCTCTCTCTCTCTCTCTCTCTCTCTCTCACTCTCTCTCTCTCTCTCCTTCTGGTTCTATCTATCTATTTGTCTGTCTATCTGTGTGTCTGTCTACCAGCCTGTCAACCTGAATATCTATCTATCTATCTATCTATCCCTCCATCTGTCTGTTTATCTATCTATCTATCAATCTATATTCGCCGCTCACACACATTCACGTAAAGAACACCAACACACGCGAGTATGCACACACACTCTGAAACACCCTAAAATACCCTACAGAAACACTCACATACAATCAAAAACTACTCCCCCCTTCACATTATCCCTCCGCCACAAACACACACATTTACAACAACCTCTCCCACCTCCCACCACAGACACGCACACACACCTCCTACCCCTCTCTCTCCTCACCCTCCTTCCAAAGCTCATTGTCACGTAAATAACCCCCAAGAAAAGTATCTCAGACCAGTGCCATTGTCCAGCGTCTAGAACCTACGAAACTTTCCCCCATGATGAATCCAGTCCATCTAGCAGACTTCCAAGG
>NC_051393.1:5839880-5845144 GCF_015228065.2 Penaeus monodon
CCGCCCGACGCCGTAGATCCGGACGAAGATTACGAGGACGTGGTTGGAAACGAGGGAAGACTGGACGAGATCTGTGAGGACGTGTGGACGAGGACGCCGCCGAGTTAGGCCTGGGCCAGGACTACGAGGAGGTCAAGACGAATCTGAAGTCAAGGAGGACCTGTGCGAGACTTTCGAGGACGTGTGGATAATCGAGGACGAGCAGATTACACCAGGGACCAGGAGGATGAGGACAACATGGACGAGCAGCCACGGGAAATTGAACCAGGACAACGCACGAGAACGAGGGCGACCCGCCAAGTAGGTCACCCTTGAAGGCGCCTCGAGGGCGAGGCGCGAGTAGGTGGCGAGCAATATAAGAAGTGGATAATTCTATTTCTGTTACAGGATGGGATAATTCTATTTCTATTACCAGTGGACCACGTGGCTGTTTTCCACGTGGATCCAAATGTCCCAAATAAGAACCACCCGCTCAGCGAGGGCGGAGGTCACATTTTATATCTGACCTCGTTTGACAGAGAGTTCGTGTGAAGCACCGACGCGGTAGGGTCACCTCTCGCCTCCCTCCGGGGGAGTTCGTGCTAAGCTACCACCGCACTAAGGTCAGCTCCGCCCTCTATCCGGGCAGCTGACCGTGACCTCCGCGCGGCCCTATAAAACCCGTATAACTAAACATGCGTGTTTTATACTGCGTGGTGTCAACTCTCAGAAATAAAGAGTCAAGCCGAATACCAGTATCAATACCCCTGCAAGCCAATGTAATTGGGTTCTAGCCCGTTATAGTGTGTGTGTGTGTGTGTGTGTGTGTGTGTGTGTGTGTGTGTGTGTGTGTGTGTGTGTGTGTGTGTGTGTGTGTGTGTGTGTGTGTGTGTGTGCGTGTGTGTGTGCACGCACAGGAGTGAGAACGAGAAGCCGCCCTTGAGATTTCCAGTAATGATTAAATTATTATCCCAACGCGGAAGTCGAGCATCAGTAAGAGGCGCTTTAAACACATCTCGCCCTGCGCTTTTAAATGCTCCTTTCATAGCGCTCTCTCTCTCTCTCTCTCTCTCTCTCTCTCTCTCTCTCTCTCTCTCTCTCTCTCTCTCTCTCTCTCTCCCCTCTTTTCTCTCTCTCTCTCCTTTCTTCTCTCTCCTCTCTCTCCTCTCTCTCTTCTCCTCTCTCTCTCTCTCTCTCTCTCTTTCCTTTTTTCTCTCTCTCTCTCTTTCTCTCTCTCTCTCTCTCTTTATATATATAGATATATATACGTGCGCGCGCGTGTGTGTGTGTGTGTTTATAAACACATATATGTATGTAAGTGTGCGTGTGTATTTCTTTTCTCCCTTCACGAATCTCTAAAATGGATCTACACAGTTTTTTTTTTTTTTACATCTTTTATTGATTGGTCGCATTACAATAGGATTTACCAAATGATAAATAATGTCACACATACCTAACACTTTTTTCAGTTAAGAGTATACTCCGAAGACAATATTTTAATAATGTGTAGAGTTGCCGGTGTATAAATCAGTCCACTTAAGGATGCCACGGAACCATGCCAGTGCCATCAGTGGCACTGGCATTTCTATTTGAGCTTTTAGAATTAGGTGCCACTCAAGTGCATGAACTATTCTATAAATATCTTCTTCAATTATTTGTTCACACTGTTAAGAAAGATGCTTCTAATAGGGTTATCAATTCTAAAATACATGAATTGATCTTTAAAGGCTATAACTCTGTGTGTGTATTGACTGATGATCTTGTATTGACTGATGATACACATTAAGGTTTACATAAAGGAACGTAAATATGTCGTTATCAAGTGTATTGTCAAAAAAATAAATAACAAATAAATAAGAAAAAAAAATAAAAAAAATAAAAAAATAAACGTATGCACGCAAAATGCTTTTAAATCTGCCGTTTATTGGGAAAACTTATTAATTCTACGATCTTTGTCGGCCCCTTATAGAAACCAACGCGCGTGCATGCACCCCCCCCCCCATACACACACACCCACTGAAAAATACACATGCACGCAAATAAAGAGATGGATGCAGAATAGCAGTCGGATAAACAGCCAATCAAAAAGAAGACACAGAAATATCAATACGTAATAATACACAGGTGGTACACACATATGCACATAAAGGTCCAACTACATACAAAACCCTCATGTATTTGACCTTTAGACGCACAGAGAGCGCACCAGCACACTCACCCGAGGCATGGAAAAAAGTGATATGCCAAGAATGCCAGCATATAATTTTTCCTGATGGCCACAATCTAGCCTGTAATGCCCACAGAGGCTACGTGAATGATAGTATATGTAGCACAGTTGTCGGTAGTCCCTGGAAATTGTAAGTATTATTTTGACACAGGGACTATTGGGGATAAGAGAAGAGAGAGGGTGTAAAAAAGGGTGAGAGAAAAAGGGCGGAGGATGGGTAAGGAAAGGGGAGAAGGAATGAGAAAAGAGAGAATAGATAGAAGAAAAGAAGGAGTCGCGGAATTTAAAAAAAAAATAGAAGAAACAAAAACAAAAAGAGTAAGAGGGGGCAAAAGAAAGACAAGAGAGAGAGAGAGAGAGAGAGAGAGAGAGAAGAGAGAGAGGGAAGGAGAGAAAGAGAGAGAGAGAGAAAGGGAGAGAAGAAGAGAGAGAGAAGAAGAGAAAAAAAAGGAGAAGAGAGAGAGAGGAGAGGAGAGAGGGGAGAAAAAGAGAGGAGGAGGAGGAGAGGACAGAGAGAGAGAGGGGTGATAGAGAGAAAAAAATAGAAAGAGAGAGAGAGAGAAGAGACTGCAGTAGTCAACACAGTGCAAAGTTTACAAGTCCCATGGGAGAGGCTTTCGGGAGTTTTATGAGGACAAAGTCTTTGCGTTATTGGAGTACGTGCCGGGGGCCAGGAAAGGGGGGGGGGAGAGGAGGGGGGGAGGGAGAAGGGGGGGAAAGGGAGGGAGGGAGAGAGGAGGAGGAGAAGGGTGGGAAAGGGAGGGAGGAAGAGAGGAGGAGTGAGGGAGAAGGGTGAGAAAGGGGGGGGAGGGAGAAGGGTAGGAAAGGGGGGGGGGGGAGTGAGGAGGAGGGGGGAGAAGGGGGGGAAAGGGGGGGGGGGAAAAGGGAGGAGGGGGGGGAGAAGGGGGGGAAAGGGAGGGAGAGGGAGGGGGGGGAGAAGGGTAGGAAAGGGGGGGGGGAAAGAGAGGGAGGAGGGGGGGAGAAGGGGGGGAAAGGTGGGGGGGGGAGAAGGGGGGGAAAGGGGGGGGGGGAAAAGGGGGAGGAGGGAGGGAGAAGGGTGGGAAAGGGGGGGGAGGGAGAGAGGAGGGGGAGGGAGAAGGGTGGGAAGGGAGGGAGAGAGAGGAGGGGAGGGAGAAGGGGGGGAAAAGGGGGGGGGGGAGAGAGGGGAGGGAGGGAGAAGGGTGGGGAAAGGGGGGGGGGAGGGGGAGGAGGAGGAGGGGGGGGAGAAGGGGGGAAAAGGGGGGAGGGAGAGAGGGGAGGAGGGAGGGAGAAGGGGGGGAAAGGGGGAGGGAGAAGGGGGAGGGGGGGGAGAAAGGGTGGGAAAGGGGGGGAGGGAGAGAGGAGGAGGGAGGGAGAAGGGTGGGAAAGGGGGGGAGGGAGAAAAAGGAGGGGGGAAAAGGGGAGAAGGGGGAAAGGGAGGGGGGAAAGGAGGGGGGGGAGGGGGGAAAGGGAAAAGGGGGGGAGGGGGGGGAGGAGGGGGGAGGAGAAGGGGGGAAAGGGAGGGGGAAGAGGAGGGGGGAGAAGGGTGGGAAAAAGGGAGGGGGGGGAAGGGGGGGAAAAAGGGGGGGGAGGGGAGAGGAGGAGGAGGGAAAAGGGGGTGGGAAAGGGGGGAGGGAGGGGGAGGAGGGGGGAGAAAGGGGGAAAAAGGGGAGGGAGAGAGGAGGAGGGGGGAGAAGGGGGGGGAAAGGGGGGGAGGAGGGGGAGGAGGGGAAGGGGGGAAAGGTGGGGGAGAGAGAAGGAGGGGGGAGAAGGGTGGAAAGGGGGGAGGGAGAGAGGAGGAGGGAGGGAGAAGGGGGAAAGGGGGGAGGGAGGAGGAGGGAGGAGGGAGAAGGGTGGGAAAGGAGGGAGGGAGACGGGAAGAGAGGGGGGTGGGGAGGGAAGAGGAGGAGGTGGGGAGGAGAGGGGTGGGGAGGAGGAGGGGAG
This sequence comes from Penaeus monodon, assembly GCF_015228065.2. Lineage (NCBI taxonomy): Eukaryota > Metazoa > Arthropoda > Malacostraca > Decapoda > Penaeidae > Penaeus > Penaeus monodon. The sequence continues at coordinate 5,844,010 of NC_051393.1, forward strand.
GGAGAGGGGAGAAGGAAGGAGGATGGGGAGGAAAAGAGAGGGGGGGAAGGAAAGGGAAAGGGGAGAGGGGGGGAAAAGAGTGGAGGGTGGAGAAAAGGGGAATAGGGAAGGAGAAGGAGAGAAGGAAGGAGGGTGGGGAGTGAGGTAAAGGGGAGAATGGAGGAGGGTGGAGAGGAAAGGAGGGAAGGGAAAGGAGGGAGAGGATAGGATGATGGGGAGGGAGGCAGAAGAGGGAAGAGAGAAAGGAGAGGGGGGAGAAGTTTGAAAGGTTGGGAGGGAGGGAGATAAGGGAAGGGAGGAGGATGGGGAGGAAGGGAGAGGGATAGCGACGGAGAGGGCGACGGACAGACAGTCAGATAGATAAATAGATAGATAGAGGGATGGATAGATTGATAGAGACAGAGAGAGATAAAGAGGCAAACAGACAGGCAAACATACAGCCAGAGACGATGGGAGGAGAGAGAGAGAGAGAAGAGAGAGAGAGAGAGAGGGGGGAGAGGGGAAAGGGGAGGAGGAGAGAGAAAAAGAGAAGGAGAGGAGAGAGAGGAGAGAAAAAGAGAGAGGGGCGCAAGGAAAAGAGAGAGAGAGAAGGAGAGGAAAAGAGAAAGATAGAGAAAGAGAAAAAAAGAGAGAGAGAAAGAGAAAGAGCTTGAGAAAGAGAAAGAGAGACAGGCAGAGAGAGAATAAAAAAAAAAACACGCACAAAAGAAGTAAAGAAAGAGAGAGAAAAAAAGGCATTTAACATTCGAAACATTTCAAGTGACTTAAGACTGAGTACACCTGGGTCAGCACCCCCACCCCCACCCCCACCCCCTCCTCCTTTCCCTTCTCGCACTCTTCTTCTTTTTTTTTATAATAGATAAATAATTTTTAAAAAATAGAACGTAAGAAAAGATTGATAAAAGATTAATAATACTGATAACAATAATACTGATAACAACAGTACTGATAATTATGTTAATAATTTTTTCGTTACAGCATCTTTATTACAGAATACGCTACATTTTTTTCGTAATATTTTTTTTTTTTTCTATAAAATTTTTTAAAAAATTTTAATATTAAAAAATATTAATAAAAAAAAAAAAAATAAAAAGAAAGAAAAGGGAAAAATTTTTAATTGTGTGGCCCCTTTTCC
>NC_051393.1:5845244-5855244 GCF_015228065.2 Penaeus monodon
CCCGGGACAAGGTCTAATCTTGTCGCAGGTAATGCTTCGGACTTTCCAGATGTTATTGAGAGCAATTGTGGCGTTTTTTTTTTCTGCCTTACAGTGTCTTCCTTTCCTTAAAGTGTCTTAATTACTACTCTACAGTGTCTTTCTTCTTTCTTGACGATGCCCTCTTTCCTTCCAGTGCCTTTTTCCCTTCGTAAAAGTGCCATATCCCCTTCCTTACAGTGTCCTCTCTTTCTCCTTACAGTGTCTTTTTGTCTTCTTTACAATGTCTATCCTTGATTACAGTGCCTTTTCTGTCTTTTTGTCTTCCTTACAATGTCCTTTTGTCTTCGTTATAGTGTCCTCTCTCCTTCTCTCCTGTCTTTTTGTGAGTATCTTCCCTCCTTCCTTACAGTATCTTTTTTGTCTTTCTTACAATGTCCTCTATTCTTCCTTACAGTGTTTTTTTGTCTTTGTTACATTGTCCTATCTCCTTCTCTCTCCTGTCTCTTTGTCTTTGTTACAGTCTCTTCTCTCTCCTGTCTCTTTGTCTTTGTTACAGTCTCTTCTCTCTCCTGTCTTTTTGTCTTTGTTACAGTGTCTTCTCTCTCCTCTCTTTTTGTCTTTGTTACAGTGTCCTCTCTCCGCTCTCCTCTCTTTTCGTCTTTGTTACAGTGTCCTCTCTCCGCTCTCCTGTCTTTTTGTCTTTGTTACAGTGTCTTCTTGCTGATTCTGGTATTAAACTTGGATACTCGGGCAATTTGGAAAGTTACGCTTGACCGCCTAAGGGAGTTGCTCGTGTCAACCCCGCCCCCCCTCCTCCCCCACCTCTTCTTGAAAGTCTTCTTATCCTTATCCTTAGCATCCTCTTCTTCAGCCTCTTTTCTCCTTTCCTCTTCTATTTCTTCTTCTTCTACTTTTAATTCGTCCTTTCCTGCTTTTTCTAATTCTTCCTCTCTTGCTTCTTCCTATTGATTTTTTCTTCCTCTCCTGTTTTCTCTTCTACTCCTTCTTCTTCTTCTTCTTCTTTATCTTCTTCCATCATAGCATTGTTGTTGTTGTTATTGTTGTTATTGTTGTTTTGTGCTTGTTTAAGGGAAAGGAACAAAGGGTGACAAGGGAGATGGGAGGAGGAAGGGGGTGGTAGGGGAGGAAGGGGAGGGAAGGAAGGGAGGAAGGGGAGGGTACAAGGGAGGGAGGGAAGAGGAAGGGGACAGAAGTTTAGAGGTGGTAGCGATGATGAAGAAGAAAAAGGAGAGGGAGAAGGAAAATGAGGAGTACGCATTGAAGGAAGAAAGGGGAGGAGGAGAAGAAAGGAAAGAGGAGGAGGAGGAGGAGGAGGAGAAGAAAGGAAAGAGGAGGAGGAGAAGAAAGGAAAGAGGAGGAGGAGAAGAAAAAGAAGAAGAAAGGAAAGAGGAGGAGGAGGAGGAGGAGGAGGAGGAGAAGAAGGAGAAAGGAAAGAGGAGGAGGAGTAGGAGGAGAAGAAAGGAAAGAGGAGGAGGGAGGAGGAGGAGAAAGGAAAGAGGAGGAGGAGGAGGAGGAGGAGAAGAAAGGAAAGAGGAGGAGGAGAAGAAAGGAAAGAGGAGGAGGAGGAGGAGAGGAGAAAAAAGGGAAAAAGGGGAGGAGGAGGAGGAGGGGGAGAAAAAGGAAAGGGGAGGGGGAGAAGAAAGAAAGGGGAAGGGGGGTGGGAGGGGGGCCAAAGGGTTTTCCACGGGCGAGTTTTTTTATGATCAAATCTTGGGGAATAGAGTAAATTTTAAATTTTATTTTTGGAATTGGGGCCCGACCAAGTTTTGTGTTCGGGATGGGGGAGGGGGAGGGGGGGGGGAGGGGGGTTGACGAGTTGGGGAAAAGAGGAGAAATTGAGAGAGAGGAAGAGAAGAGAGAGAGAGGAGAGAGAGAAGAGAAAAGGGGGAGAGAGAGAGAGAGAGAGGAAGGAAGGGGGGATGGATGGATGGGCGGAAGGAAGGAATGAAGGAAGGAAAGAGAGGGAGGGAGAGGCAAGGGGCGAAAATAAAAAAAGAATAAAAAAGAGGGAAGAGTAAACTAGAGGGGAAAGAGAAGGGGGGGGTAACAGACAGACCCCTCATAACACTCACACACACACACACCACACACACACCCCCCAACACACCCACACAAAAAAAAAGAGGGGGAGAGAGAGGAGAGAGAGAGAGAGAGAGGAGGGGATGGGATAGGAGAAGGGGGAAGAGAGAGAGAAGAGAGAGAAAGACAGAGAGAGAGAATGAGAGAGAGGGGGGGGGGGAGAGAGAGGAAGAGAGAGAAAAGAGTAAACAGAAAGGAAAAAAAAGCACAAAAACCCAAAAGACTGAAAAAAACCCCAAACAACAAAAAGCGAGAATTCCCCCAGGAATCCCATCCTCACGACCCTCTCGCCCCCAAATACCCAAACCCATTTCTCGTGTTTCCCTTTCCGTCCCTGTTCCCTGCCCCCCCATCCTAGAGCGTTTAGTGGGTTCAAAAGATCTCACAGGTGTCCTTCTAAGCACCTGGAGAGTTGGGGAATTATGGGGGGGGGGAGGCGAGGGCGGAGGCAAAATTCCAATATTTTGAAATTCGATTCGATGTTTTCTGGAGACTCGGTGAATCTTTTTATTTATTTTTTTTTCGTATTTATTTGTATATTAATTCATCTATTTATTTACTTTTATTCTTTCTTTCTTTCTTTTTTTTTTGCTTATTCTTTTCTTGATTTTAATCTTCTTTTCGTTACCATTTTCTTTTTCCCTTTTTTTTCTTCTTATTCTTTTCTTATTTTCCTCCTCCTCTTCTTCTTCTGCTTCCTCTCCATCTTCCCGTATTTATTTTCTTATTCCTCTCATATTCACTCCCTTTTTGACTATCTTTAATACGTCAATAGCTAAATAAAAAAAATGAATGAATGAACACCTCATAGATAAACACATAAATAGATGAAATCAAAGATAACAAAAGGAAGAACAGAAAAAAAACAGAAGAAAGTGAAAACAGAAGGGGAAAACCCCCAAAAAGGGGACTATTATCGCCCGTCCGTTTTAAACCTCATTAAAACACAATAGCAAACCACTCATACACTTTCTTTCCCCCACGGTTTCACTTTCTTTCTGCGTTCCTTTTTGTTTTTTTATTTCTTTTTTTATTTTATTTATTTCTCTGTGTCTATCTTTCTTGCTCTGTTATCTATCTTTCTTTCTTTCTATCTTTCTTTCTCTGTATCTATCTTTCTTTCTATCTATCTATCTTTCTTTCTTTCTCTATATCTATCTTTCTTTCTATCTATCTATCTATCTTGCTCTGTTATATATCTTTCTTCCTTTCTATCTATTTTTCTTTCTATCTATCTATCTTTCTTTCTCTGTATCTATCTTTCTTATTCTGTATCTATTTTTCTCTTTCCTCTGTATCTATTTTTCTCTTTCATCTGTATAGCTTTTTGGGTTTTCTTTTCTTTTTTTAGCTTTGTTTGTGTCTTTCTGACTGTATTTGTTTGTATGTCTGTTTGTCTGTCTGTCTCTCTCTGTCTGTATCTCTTTATCTTTATCTATCTGTCTATCTCTTCTCCTTCCCTCTTTTCTCTTTTCCTTCTTTCCTTTCATCTTCTTTTATCTTTATTTTCACCTTTCTTCTTTATCTCCCTCACCCATTTCTCCAATGCCATCTCATCTCTCCCTTCCCGAGTCTCTCCCTCTCTCCTCCAATTCTTCTCTCCTTCAGTCCCTCTCTCCTCCCATCCCTCCCTCCTCCCCTCCCTTCCCTCCCTCCCATCCCTCTCTCCCTCCTCCTTTCCCTCCTTCCTCCCTTCTCTCCCTACTTCCCGCCATCCTTCCCTCCCTCTTCTCTTCCCTCTCTCTTCCCCTCCCTTCCCTCCCTCCTCCCATCCCTCTCTCCCTCCTCCTTTTCTTTCGTTCACGTGTTTCTGACGTGTTGTCTTTGATGTGCCTTGACCTCGAGGGAGCATAATGAAAGGAGTGGAAGACGCTAATGAAAGGATCTTCGAGCACATTTCGTTTTTTACGGGGGGGGGGGGGGGTGGGAAAGGGGGGAGGGGAAGGTGGGGAGGGAGGAAAGGGGGGAAAGGGGGGAAGGGGGAGGAAGGGGGGGGGGAGGGAGGGTTGGGGGGGGAGGAGGGGGGGAGAAGGAGGAGGGGGGGAAGGGGGGGGGGGGGGGGGAGGGAGGGGAGAGGAAGGGGGGGGGGAGGGGGATTGGGAGGGAGGAGGGGGGGGGGAGGGAGGAGGAGGAGGAAGGTAGGGGGGAGGGAGGGATTGGGGAGGGAGGAGGAGGAGGAGGAGGTGGGGGAGGGAGGAGAAGGGGGGGAGGGAGAAGGAGGAGGAAGGAGGGGGGAGGGAGGAGGAGGAGGAAGGTAGGGGGGAGGGAGGGATTGGGAGGGAGGAGGAGGGGGAAGGTAGGGGGGAGGGAGAAAAAGGGGTGGGAGAGAGAGGAGGAGGGGGTGGGGGAAGGGGAAGAAGGAGAAGTGGGAGAGAGAGAAATTAGAGATGGGAGAGGGAGGAAGAGGAGGTAGGGGGAGGGGTGGGAGGGAGGGGAGCGGGGAAAGAAAGGGATGGGAGAGGGAGGAGGGGGAAAAGCAGATACGATAAAATATGAAGAAAAGAGAAGGAGATAAAGGGTGTGGAAAGAGAAATGAAGTAATAGGATTCTTAGCAGGATGAATAAAGGGAAATGTAGGAGAAAGATAGATAAAAGAAGCAAGTGAATAAGAAATAAATGGACAAAAAGAAAGTCCTGAGAGTAACAAAAAATGAAAGAGAGAGAGAGAGAGAGAGAGAGAGAGAGAGAGAGAGAGAGAGAGAGAGAGACAGACAGACAGACAGAGACAGACAGACAGACAGACAGAAGGAAATAAGAAGAAAAGGCAGAAAAAGACACCTACACATTATTCAACAAGTTATTAATCAGAATATCATATGTAAATATCAAAATACTCTTCTTTGTTGATAAAACCGTAAACAAAATAATTTTATTGAAATAATAAGATACAGTTTCAAAAGGCTCCTGAGGCGAAGGGAGGAGCAACATAGTGCAAGGCAGACAGACAAATAGATAACCAAAGACGGACAGAGCAAGAGAGAGAGAGAGAGAGAGAGAAACAGACAGGAAAGGAAAGGCCTATTGATAGATAGACAGACAGAAAGACAGACAAACAGATAAAACAAGAAAAGCGGAAACAAAATAGTCTGCGTATAGTTTTTTTCGCCATAAAAAAGAGAAAAGATAAAAAGGAAAAAAAAAAAATCTCATACGAAAAACAAACAGCAAAAAATCATAAATTTTTCATCTACCTTTTCTTTTTATTTTCATTCCTCTCCTTTTTTGTTTGTTTGTACGTTTGTTTGTCACTAATCGCTTCCTGTACAGTACAGAAGCCGGAAACCGGGACAGTTTCTGTTTTTCTATGAACTACAAGATAAAGACCATTTGTTATAGATATTATCATTACAAAATAAAAGAGACAAAAATATAAATACTGATTTTGGATTTACTGTGCACGCTGTTAAAATGAGAGAAAGTGAAGGGATGAAAATGAGAAAGAGGGGGGGGAAGAGTGAAAGTGATTGAGAGAGAGAGACAGAGAGAGAGAGAGAGAGAGAGAGAGAGAGAGAGAGAGAGAGAGAGAGAGAGAGAGAGAGAGAGTGAGAGAGAAAGAGAGGATAAAAACCAGAGGATGAGGAGTGCTGTGAGTGAGAGAGAGAGAGGGGGGGAGAAGACAACTTTGTCAAGTACCATAAACCTCTCATTTCGTGCAAGAAACGGAAATGACGCATTGATGGTCGATGATTCCTCGTCAGTACCATAGAACTTTCAACCGTCATGACACGGATTCATTCCTTTTCTTCTTCACTCAACTTAAGGAGAATGTAATGTCAACTTTCCAATTAAAATCACGAAAAATATTTTTATAGGATTTGTAGGACTGCATGCTTATAAAAAAATAATTAGATGAGTAAATGAAAAAAACTATCTAAATAAATAGAGAGAGAGAGAGATGGAGAAAGACAGAAGGGAGGGAAGGAGGAAAACAGAGATAAACAGAAAAAAAAATAGAGAAAGAGATAGAGAGAGGGGGGGAGGGAGAAAGTGAGAGGGAGAGAGAGAGAGAGAGAGAGAGAGAGAGAGAGAGAGAGAGAGAGAGAGAGAGAGAGAGAGAGAGAGAGAGAGAGAGAGAGAGAATAATAACACAAATAAAAGAAGATTTAAAAAAAAGTGATAGAAAAAGTTGTTGTTTTCTTCAAAACAAATATTATTTTATGCGAAAGACACTTAAATATATATATATACATTTTTAAATAAAAACTGAAACACAACCTCGAATACCTTATAATATTTCAGGCTGATAACAGATATTCCCAGTCTGTGAGGCCGTAAAGAAATGCCAGGAAATTTCGTAGTTTCACTGATTTCCGGATTTTTGGCTGAGTCGAGGAAATTAGTATCAGGTGTTTGTGTGTGTGTGTGTGTGTGTGTGTGTGTGTGTGTGTGTGTGTGTGTGTGTGTGTGTGTGTGTGTGTGTGTGTGTGTGTGTGTGGTGTGTGTGAACGTATATATGACGTAATAGTAACAAAAATAATTATGAAAATCATAGCAATAAGTACATAGAAAAAATATGTTCATAACAGTTTGAGGGGTTAGGGGTGACTATAATAAAAAATTCAAATGGTCATATTCCTTGATCTTTAAAGACAGCTGGTATTTGGCAATTTCCTGTTGCACTTCACTTGGCTGATTTATTTTGTTTGCCTTGTGTGTGTTTCTTCTTCTTCTTCTTCTTCTTCTTAATACTAGATATCACGTAACTTCCCTGGTTATATTGATGGCCATGGAGGACTGAACTATCGGTGAAGTTTTTATATTGTGTAGACTGAATTGCCTGACTTTTTTTTTTTCTTTTCTTTTCACTTCTCTCTCTCTCTCTCTCTCTCTCTCTCTCTCTCTCTCTCTCTCTCTCTCTCTCTCTCTCTCTCTCTCTCTCTCTCTCTCTCTCTCTCTCTCTCTCTCTTAATCATAAACAGATTTCTGTAAATCTTTCACCGAGGTCCACAGAAATTCACTAGCATTATCCTGCCATAAGTCGATTAGTAATTGGTTTGAAACTAGTATAATTCTAGTTAGACAGTCCTTTTCATGAGAATAGTAAATTTATTATAGTACTGCACACTATGGGACACACTTACAGCGGTAGAGGTTCGAATGTATATCTGCACGTCACTGCATTAGTAAATTAAAGTTGTTTAAATTCACTCGCTGTAAGTATTATCGTCGTTAGTTGAATATGCTTTTAGGACTAAACAAACTTGGCGACTAACAGCAACTACAAGTAAAGTCATCTCGCGCTCATGCTAGGAATAAATATACTAGCAAACTAGTATTTAGTTTAATTCGTTTGACAAACCTCGGGCTACACTGTAAAATGGCCGCCTAGCAGATCATCTTTTTTTAGCTATAGATTCCCCTGGTCGTTATTTATTTTATCTTTATTTATTCACCCATATTTAAATTATCTGTTCATCTTCATTTCCTTCCATACGGGGATATTCGAAACAATGTAAATCAACAGTTCATATTTTACAGACTCTATTCAATATTCTCTGCATGGATAATGATACAGTACGTATGGCAATGATAATGATAACAATAATAGCAGTAATGCTACAACTACCACTAGTAATCAGAGCACAGAAGGTTTCCTAAATACAAAAAAAAAAAAATCTCTGTAAAAGGCTTAGAGCCTTAGTACAGTGGCTAGCAGGGGTAGTCACGGTTGTATAAATGGCTTGACTCTTTATTAAGAGTACAACACAGTGAAGGAAAAACACGATGTCGTAGGGTAAGCGCTGAGCGCGACGTCGCTGGGGCTGACCTTGTCATGTCGACCGCTGGACACGAATTGACGAACACTGGGTCATCCTCGGGCACAAGCAGTGAGCGTCCACCGGAAACGTGGCTTGGGGCATCAGCTGCAGGATATGTGGGGGGGGGGGCGAGGTCAGATCTCCGTTTCCGTCTGTTAATGACCTTCCATATTCTCCACCTACAAAGGCTTTTCGAGCGCAATCTTCGTTACTTACCTAGTTTACAATATGCTACTGTATTGTTTCATATCATTAACTCTGCTTTGATGTGATTTAATTGCAGAGAGAGGAGGTTTGAACTTAATATGGATATGCATCTATAAGGATTTATTTAGCGAACTTGGGTGTGTGTGTACAAGTTTTTTATCATCATCATCATAATTATTATTACCATAATCATTTTCTTATTGTTATCATTATTACTGTTATTACTACTATTCATTATCACTAATGATGATTATTATTGTGATTATTATCATTGTTATTACTGTTATTATTGCTATCATTATCATTATAATTATTATTAGCATTATCATCATTATTATTGCAACTATCATAGAAGAATATTGATAATAATCACGATGGTCATATTACTTATAATGATAAAGATAATGATAATAGTAAACTAATTATCATAACAACAATAACAGCAACAACAATAACAACAAACAACAACAACAACAACAACAACAATAATAATGATAATGATAATTATCATCATTAATATCAATATATTAATATTATCATCATCATCATCATTGTTACTAACAATCATAATAACAATGATAATAACAACAACAATAATAGTAATAGCAGTAATAATAATAATAATAATAATGATAATAATAATAATAACAATACCAATACCAATACCAATAACAATATCAATAACAATAACAATAATAATAATAATAATAAAATACTACTACTACTAATAATAATAATAATAATGATAATGATAATAATAATAATAATAATAATAATATTATTAATAATAATAATAATGATAATAACAATAAAAGTAATAATAATAATTATTATTATTATGATAATAATAATAATAATCATAATAATAATAAAAATAATGATAATGATAATAATAATAATGATAATAATAAGGATCATAAATAACAATTATAAGAATACCAGATAAGAGGAACAAAGGAGGTTTACAATAAACACACATCCTCAGAGCCTATGATGACCTATGTAAACAAGGATTCAATACTAAGGTAAACACTTGGAACATATCAGGGTGAGGTTATCGTTTAGAAAGCATTTACTTGGTTTAAGATATATTTAGGATAATTTAGCGTAAATGAGGTTGATTATGATTATGCAATATTGAACAGATTTTGAATCAGAGTGAGAAAAAAATGATATTTTTTTTTTCTTTCTTTCTTTCTTTTTTTTTTTTTATTCTTTAATCGATTTATACATTACCGATTTTTCTTTTAATTCACCTACGCATTCAGTAAACCTCCCCTTCTGTCTTTCAAACAATTTTAATTCACCTACGCATTCAGTAAACCTCCCCTTCTGTCTTTCAAACAATCCGCATTAGAAAATGAAAGTTATCTACTGTATTATACCCAAATCAAATTCCTTGAACGAACTCGTGAATATGACCCCAAACCCCGACCAGGATCTAAGGTCATGTATACTTAACGATCACATGATAATCCCCACTGCTTATCTAATTTCAAATTCGGGTCTAAGTTAAGTCTAAACTTCTTAATTTTCCTTCACAAACTTGGCCGGGGGATAGAAAAAAAAGAAGAAGAAAGTCGACTTTGAAGTTTGTTAATGAACCTTGCACAATGATTTCCCAGACGGACGGGTTAATGAGGTAGAGGTGCCCATGTTGGCAAAGTGATGGGTAAGTAATGAGTAGGGAAAGGAAAGGGAGGGGAGGACAGAGAGGAAGAGGAAGTGGACGTAGAGACAGAGGAGGAAAGGGTGGTGAGAGGAAGTAGGGACAGAGGAGGAAAGGGTAGTGAGAGAACGTGGTTGAAGAGAGAGGAAAGGCAGGAGAGGAATGAGGGAGGAAGAGAATAGAGGAGATGGTGAGATGATGTGGTTGAGGAGGAAAAGAGAAGGAATGAGATGAAGAGTAGGATAGAGAGAAAGAAGGAGGTGAAGAAGAAATGGAGGGGGTA
>NC_051393.1:5860244-5867744 GCF_015228065.2 Penaeus monodon
TGCTATCTTTACTGTCCATTTTATAACGATGATCGAAATAATCGTTCCTATCTCATGTCTTTAAATACTCATATTTTAAAATCATCATATCATATTACGATCTCAAAGACCCCGAATGTACGACCTGTGTGTGTGTGTGTGGTTGTGTGTGTATGTGTGTGTGTGTGTGTGTGTGTGTGTGTGTGTGTGTGTGTGTGTGTGTGTGTGTGTGTGTGTGTGTGTGTGTGTGTGTGTGTTTATGTATACGTCCGTATACGTCCCTGTGTGCGTGAGCACGCGCGTGTGTGTATCTGTGTGTCTGCGTGGGTATACCCGTACCATCGTGTGTATATGTGTGTGTGTATGCGTTTAAGGATACACCCACGAGAATTTTCCATGAACCTCGATGAATATTCCCAGAAAAGACAATCAGGTTGTTTGGCAGCCTTGCCGGAAGCACGTCCCTTTGTTGTCAAAACCAGTGAAGTTGTGGTCTTGGTGCCTCCGCCCCCGTCAATAGGTGACCTCGGTGTCAATAAAGTACTTGTGCTGATGTCATGGTAAATAGGTAATCCTAAAATCATTTGCTGGATGATCCACCACGCACGCAGGGAACCCCAAAACACAAAACACAAATCACCATATCATACTATTTGCCTGATGCCCTCAAGGACCCGGATGGACGACCTGCGAAGAGTGAAGACCTTGATGCTGAATTCATGAGTTTCTTGTTGTTTTGATGAGAATGTCTTCGCATTCAAAGGTCCGTGATAAAGGTCAATGAAAAAGGTCCGTGGTAAAGGTCCGTGATGAAGGTCCATGATAAAAGTCCGTGATAAAGTTCCATGAAAAAGGTCCGTGATAAAGGTGTATGTGTATTAATCTGTCAAGAAGGATATTTGTGTATTTATAGGATTATCCACGCACCTATTAATTAGTTGTTTTTGTTTTTGTTTTCATTTATTCCTTATGCTAGTATTCGTGTCACTGAAAAGTGGATATAAAAAAATGGAAGAATTATGAATAAAAAAAAAAAACTCTGACTGCCAAGATGGAGAAATGGGTATTCCATAAATAAACACGTAGGATGTGTGTGTGTGTGTATGTGTGTGTGTATGTGTGTGTGTGTGTGTGTGTGTGTGTGTGTGTGTGTGTGTGTGTGTGTGTGTGTGTGTGTATCTGTGTGTGTGTCTGTTTGTGTGTGTGTGTGTGTTTGTGTGTGTGTGTCTGTGCCTGTCTGTGTGTGTGTGTGTGTGTCTGTGTGTGTGTGTGTGTTTGTGTATGCGTGTCTGTGTCTATATGTCTGTGTGTGTGTGTGTGTGTGTGTGTGCATCCATGCGTTTAAGGATATACCCATGAGAATTTTCCATGAACTGCCTTGAATATTCCCAGAAAAGTGAACCAGGATGTTTAGCAGTCTTGCCGAAAACACCTCCCTTTGTTGCCCAAACCAGGATATCGGCGTCTGGTGCTTCTCTTCCGTGTATGGGCGTCATTGGTCGTGATGCAACATTAATATAAAGATGAATGAGTAATTATGAAAGCGTTTGCTGAGTGATTCACGACCTGTATTGTCCTTATTAATTATATTCACGTCATTGATATGCATAGGCGAAAGCAAGACGGAAAAACAAACGGCAAGGTAGATGGAGAAAGAGAGAAAGGGCAGAGGGAAGAAGAAAACAAGAGATAGAATGAGGGAGGGTAGAGAGAAAGAGAAAAATACAAAGAAGAAAATGGTAGGAAAAGGGTGTATGACGGAAACTTGGAGAGAGGGAGATGAGAGGTTGATTGTGAGAAAGAGAGAGAGAGAGGGAGAGAGAGAGAGAGAGAGAGAGAGAGAGAGAGAGAGAGAGAGAGAGAGAGAGAGAGAGAGAGAGAGAGAGAGAGAGAGAGAGAGAAAGGGGCGGAGAGAGAAGAGAGAGAGAGAGAGAGAAAGAGAGAGAGAGAGAGAGAGAGAGAGAGAGAGAGAGAGAAAATATCAAATTATGTTTGATGTTAAATGTGATCTCGAAGAAATGTGGTATTGATAGCATATATGATAACAGACGCAAAATAACTAACGCAAAAGAGTGATATATGGTTCAACATTTTATTGAATGATTATAGATACAAATATCGATGAATAGAAATGTTACGATTCCATTATATTTTTGCTCTCTGTGTATCTACTCGATAGATAATTAAATCACAACAGTAGTAATGATAATTAATATTATTATTATCAGTATTATTATTATCATCATTATCATTATCATAATAGTCATTATCTCTATCATTATTGTCATTATTGTAATTGGTATAATCGTAATAATAACAATATTGATAACAGTAACTATATCAATAATGGTAATAATTATGACAATAATAACAATGATGATAATAATAATATATAATTATAGTAACAGTCTATTTGCTTTGATTATCCATATCACCTTTTTGTTGTTGTTGTTGTTGTTGTTGTTATTTTGTGTTTTCTGTTTTTTGTTTTTTGTTTTATTCTTTCTTTATAATTCGTTCTTTCGGCCTTATTCTCTCTGTTCTTCTGTCATTACATTTTTGGCATTACCCTTTCATCTCATATATTTTATTTCATCTTTGATTTCCATCTCTCGTTTTATTTGTTGTTAGTATTTTTGTAGTTGTTATTGCTGTTGTTAATGTTGTAGCTGTTCTGCTGTTGTTATTGTTGTGGTTGTTATTGCTGTTGTTATTGTTGTTGTTATTGTTGTTATTGTTGTTATTGTTGTTATTGTTAGTGTTGTTATTGTTATTGTTATTGTTCTAATTGCTGAGATTGTTTTGTTATTGTTCTTGTTGTTATTGGTGTTGTTATTGTTCTTGTTATTGTTGTTGTTATTGTTATTGTTGTTGTTGTTGTTATTGTTGTTATTCTTGTTGTTTATGTTGTTGATCTTACTTTTATTGTTCCTATTTTTGTTATTGTTGTTGCTATTGTTGTTATTGTTATTGTTCTTTTTCTTCCATTTGGAATCCCTTTATTTCTGCCCATTTCCTTGTGTTTCTTAAAGGTGGTGGGCGGGGAGTAAAGGCGTGGGGGGGGGGGGGTGGAGGAGGGGAAGTGGGGGGAGTGGGGGGGGGTGGGGGGGGGGGAAAAAGAGTGGGTGAGAAGGAGGGGGAGGGGGAGAGGAGAGAGAGAAGAAAAGAAGAGAGGGAGGAGGAAGTGAAGGAGGAGAGAGAGGAGGAAAGGAAGTAGCGGAGGAAAGAGAGGAGGAGGAGGAGGAAGATAAGGTGATGGGGGGGGGGGATGAAGGAGGAGAGAGAGGAGAGGGGAGAAGGAAGTGAAGGAGGAGAGAGAGGAGAGGGAGAAGGAAGTGAAGGAGGAGAGAGGGGGGGGAAGGAAGTGAAGGAGAGAGATGAGAGAAGGAAGTGATGGAGGAGGAGAGTAGGTAAGTAGGAAGAGGAGGAGGAGGCCGAGGCGGAAGGGGAATAGAAAAGTAAAAAGATAAATAAGCAAATAAACAGATAAACAAATAAAGTGGATGGATATGAGTTCACTTTAAGAGAACATGAGCAAAAAAAAAAAAAAAAAAAAAAAAAAAAAAAAAAAAAAAAAAAGGAAAGGTAAAGAGAGGAGGGGAAGGGGGGGTGGGGGGATGGGGATGGGCTATTCTGGGGGGGGGGGGGGGGATAAGAAGATTTAGAAAACATGTGGGAGAAGATTAGCAAGTGAGAGGCGAGGTGAGAAAACCATCCCGATGATTTGGAAAAAAAGTCATTTTCTCAAAAGTTTTTTTCGTAAATTTTCACTTTATTGTTTTTCCTTTAAAATATATATAAAATTAAAAAAAACCTATTTAAAAAAAAATATTATATATAAAATTAAATATATATAAAAATATATATAATATAAAATAAAATATGTGTAATATATAAATATATATATGAGTGTGTGTTTTTTGTGTGGGTGTGTAAATTTTTAAACATCTATCTACTACTATCTATCTATCTAATATATATATATTAATATATATAATATAATATAATATATATATATATATATAACATATATAAATACTATAATATGTATATGTTATATACATATATAAAATATATATAAAATATATATATATTATTAAAATTTTTATATATATAAATTATATATATTATATATTGTATGTTAAAATTTTATATTAAAAATATATTTATATAATATTATATAAAATCATATATATATATAAAATTAATATATTATATTATATATATTTTAAAATATATATTATATTTATTTTTAATATTTGTTGTGTGTGGTTTTTTTTGTGTGTGTGTGTGTGTGTGGGGTTTTGTGTGGTGTGTGTTTGTGTGGGGGTGTTTTTGTGTATATGTATATATTAAAAATTATAATATATATATTATTATAATATATATATATATATATAGATAATAAAATATATATAATCATATATATATATATATATATATATATATTTTTAAATATTTTATATATTTATATTCTAAATATATATATGTATATAAATGTTGTATGTAGTATTTACAAATATATAAAATAAAAAAAAAATAATAAATAAATATATATATATTTTAATATATAAATATATATATATATATATATTCATAAACCATTTTATAAATCTAAATTTTTTTTATATATATAATATTATATTTATTATATCTAATAAAATAATAATTTTTTATTATAGATTTTGTGGTGTGTGTTGTGTGTGTGTGGTGTGTATGTTGTTGGTTTTGTGGGGTGTGTTGTTGGTTGTGGGTGTATGTCCATTTTTCCCTTTATTTATTAAAATTTATTCTTTTTATATATATTATATATTTATTATATCTATTTTATCTTATATTTTTCTCTTAATTTTTAAAATTTTATATTTAATTATTTCCCCAAAAATATATATAAATTATAGTATTATTTGATTTTTTATCTTAAATATAATATATCTCTATATATAAAATATGGTTATTCTCTCTATATATATAATTCCTTTATCATATATTTATATATATTTAATTTTTAAAATTTTATATAATTTTTTAATTAAATTATTTTTAAAATTATAAAAATTATATTATTATAAAAATTATATATATTTTTTTATAAAATAAACCCCCACTTTTTTTCCCCCCTTTTCTCTCTCTCTCTCTCTCCCCCTCTCCTCTCTCTCTCTTTTCCCCCCCCTTCTATCTTCTACTTTTCTCCTATTTATTTCTATCTTTCTATCTACTATTTTCTCTTCATTTATTCCTCTCCCCTTTCCCCCCCCCCCTCCCCCCCCTTTTCTCCTCCTTTTCTCTCTCTCTCTCTTCCTCTCTCTCCCCCTTCCCCTCTCTCCCTCTCCCCCTCCCTTTTCTCTCCTCCCTCTTTCTCCCCCCTCTCCTCGACCCCCCCCCCCCCCCCCCTCCCCTTTCTCCCCCCCTTCCCCCCCACCCTCCTCTCTCTCTCCTCCCCCCCTCTCTCCCTCACTCCTCTCTCTCACACAAACTCTCTCTCTCACACACACACTCACTTTCTTCCCTACCCTTTTTTCAATTTCCTTTGTGAGCTAAGAAGATGAGATTATTTTACTTTTTCTTATTCCCAACACAATGTCAGGATAAAATTATAAATGGCGTGGGAGTTGCCCGTGTCCCCCAGATTTAAAGGAAGGGGAGGGATGAGGAAACAGAACAAGGGGAAAGCAAGGGAGGGGGAGAAGGAAGTGGAGGAGAGAAAGAGGAGGAGGGAGAGAAGTGAAGGAGGAGAGGGAGGAGGGAGAAGGAAGTGAAGGAGGAGAGAGGAGGAGGGAGAGAAGTGAAGGAGGAGAGAGAGGGGGGAGAAGGAAGTGGAGGAGAGAAAGACGGAGAGAAGTGAAGGATGAGAGGGAGGAGGGTGAGGAGAGAAGGAAGAGAGGATCAGAATAAGGGGAAGGAAATGAAAGAGGAGAGAGAGGAGGGAGAAGAAAATGAAGGAGGGGGGAGAGAAGGGGGTGAGAGGTGAAGAAGGAGAGAAAGAGGGAGGGAAGAACGCGAAGGTGATAGGGAGAAAGGAGGAGAGAGAGGGGGAAGAGAAAGGAGTGAGATAAATGGGGAAGGGAGAAGGAAAATGAGAGAGAGAGAAGATACAGAAGAGGAGAAAGAGAACAAGGAAGTATGAAAATACAATAGATAATAAGAAATAAAAGAAGGTTAATATGTGTAAAGGAAAGGGTAAAAAAAATAAGATATAGACACACCTGCAGAAAAAAGTAGGATGTATATGTTTGCGTGTTTGAGCGGGAGCCTCTTCTCTCTCCTCTTCTTTTCCTCCCCTCTCTCCTCTCCTCTCTCTCATCTCCCCCCCCTCTCTCTCCTCTCTCTCCCTCTCCTCTCTCCTCTCTCTCCCCTCTCTACCTCTTTCCCTCTCTCCCTCTCCTCCCTCTCTCCCTCTCTCCCTCTCTCCCTCTCTCCCTCTCCCTCTCCCTCCCTCTCTCTCTCCCTCCCTCCCTCTCTCCCTCTCTCCCTCTCCCTCTCTCCCTCACCGCAAGGCAGCCACGAGGGGAAAGGGAAGACTCACGGTCTTCCAAAACGCCACGAGGAAGCACCTCTGATTCATGAAAGAAATATGCCACGAGAGCAGAACAGAGCGATAAAGAAGAGGAAAGAGAAGGGGGAACGAAAGAGAGACGCAAGCGAAAGATGGATAGAGGGCGAGAGGAGAGTGGCGTGAGGACCGAGATTTTGATGGAGTCTGGCGTACGGCGGAAGAGGGGAATTAGGAGAGGGTAAGAAAGAAAGAGAGAGAGAGAGAGAGAGAGAGAGAGAGAGAGAGAGAGAGAGAGAGAGAGAGAGAGAGAGAGAGAGAGAGAGAAAGAGAGAGAGGAAGGAAGAGGAGAGAGAGGGGACGTGATAGAGTAAAGCTTGCAGATGCGGATGAGAGAAGGGAGGTTGCAGAAAAAAAAATAAAGAATAGAAAGAAATATAAAAAATGAAAATTAATGTCTATATACTGTATATTTAAAAACAATCACATACACAGTCAAAGCCATGTATGTGGTCGTCACACATATATAAATATAAGTATTTATGTTGAGTATTTTGTTGTATGCTTATATATATATATATAATATATATAATATTTATTATATATATATATATATATATAATTATAATAATATTATATTAATTATGTGTATAATATATTATATATATATATTATATATAATATTATATAAATTTATAAAATTTTATTTTTTTTATTTATTTATTTATTTATTTATTTTTTTTTTTTTTATACAAACTTTCTCAACAAACCCCAACACACCCCCAATATAAAAATTATATATATTTTTTATATATATAATTTATATATATATTAAAATATATATTATATAATATAATTTTTTTAAGTATATATAATAATATTTTTTTTGTGTGTGGTGTGTGTGTGCGTGTGTGTGTTGTGTGGTGTGTATGTGTGTGCGTGTTGTGGTGTGGTGTTGTTTTGTGTGTGTGTGTGTCATGTATAACCCCACACACAACACACACCACCCCACACACCCACACCACACA
>NC_051393.1:5897278-5902278 GCF_015228065.2 Penaeus monodon
GAGAGGAGAGAGAACGATAAAGGAAGTGGATAGTAAGATAGGCAGGAGGGGAGAGAGAATGAAAGAGAGAGGAAAAGAGAGAGAAAGAGAGAGAGAGAGAGTAATAGAGAAAGAGAGAGAGAGAAGAGAGAGAGAGAGAGGGAGAGAAGAGAAGAGAGCGAGAGATAGAGAGAAGAGAGAGAGAGTAAGAGGAGAGAGAGAGAGAGAGCGGAGAGAAATAGAGATAGATGTAGATAGATAGAAGAGATATAGAGAGAGGGAGCGAGATGAAGAGAGAGAGAGAGGAAAAAAAGAAGAGAAATCGAGAAGCAGAATATACCTAGTATGTTCCCTGTGGTGTCAGTCACGGCAACGTGAGGGAAAAAAATTGAATCTTCCCAATCTTTCTCTTTCAATGTGTCAGTTTATAGATATATTTCGATATACTGTTGCCTTGTTGTTTCTCCCCCCTTTCTAACTCTCTCTCTCTCTCTCTCTCTCTCCTTTCTCTCTCTCTCTCTCTCTCTCTCTCTCCCTCTCTCTCTCTCTCTCTCCTAACTCTCCTCTCTCTCTCTCTGTCTTATCTATCCTATCTATCTATTTATTTATCATCTATACTATCTTCTGATCATATCTATCCATCTCTCTCTAACTTTCTCTCTCTCTCTCTCTCTCTCTATCTATCTATCTATCTACTATCTATCGCTCTCTCTATCTATCTATATATCTCTCTCTCTCTCTCCTCTCTCTCTCTCTCTCTCTCTCTCTCTCTCATCTTCCGTCATCTCTCTCTCTCATCTATCTATCTATCTATCTTCTATTCATTTCTATATCTATCTATTATCTATCTATCTATCTATCTATCCATCTCTCTCTCTCTCTCTCTGCTCTCTCTCTCGTACTCTCTCTCTCTCCCTCTCCTTCTCCCGTCTCTCTCTCTCTCTTTTCCTCTTGCTCTGCCTCTTCTTCTCTGCCTTCTTTCCTCACATTTCTTGCGTCGTCGCTAGGACAGTTTCCTTCCTCAATTTCACCTCCTGTCCTCCCACACTCTCCCACACACACACACACTCCCACACTCTTAATACGACCACAACTCTCCGTTTCTGTCTCTCTGTCCATCTTCACCTCTCCCCCAACACTTCTCCAACTTCCTTTTTCTGTCCTGAAACTTCCCTTCTTTCTCACTCTCTCCATTCCCCTCATCCGCCACTCCGCCTTACATTCTCCATTCCCCTCATACTCCCCTCCCGACCCCTCCTCCCCTCAATCCACCTTCCCCTCACTTCGCATCCCTCTCTCCTCTACACACCCCTCCTGCTACCCCCTCCTTCCTCACCTCCCCTCATCCTCCCTTACCTCCACCCCCCCCCCGCCCCCTACCCTTACCTCCACCCCCCCACCATAACCCCCCCACCCAACCCCTACTCACCCCCCCCATGAGCCTCTTATCCACCACAGCCACAAATCAAGAGGAAATCAGGATGGCTTGACGCTTTGCTTCCCTTAATAAAATAGCAAGAGTGAAAGGCGCGAATATATGTATCCTTAGGAGAGGCGGGGAAGGGGAAGAAGGAGAGAGAGAGAAAGAAAAGGGATAAAGAGGGAGCAATAGATAGATAGATAGAGAGAGAGAGAGAGGTGAGGCTTTGAAGAGAGGAGGGGGGGAAGAGAGAGGGGGGGGGAGGAGAGAGGAAGAGAAAGAGGGAGAGAGAGGAGAGAGAGAAGAAGAGAGAGAGAGAGAGCGAGAGAGAGAGAGAGAGAAACAGAGAGAGAGATGGAGAGAGAGAGAGAGAGAGAGGAGAGAGAGAGAGAGAAGGAGAGAGAGAGAGAGAGAGAACGAGACAGAAGAGAGAGACATAGAGAGAGATAGAGTGAGAGAGAGAGAGAGAGAGAGAGAGAAGAAACAGAGAGACGAGAGACAGAGAGAGAGAGGAGAGAGAGAGAGCGATAGGATAGACAGATAGAGAAAGAACAGATATATATAATATATAATTATCATTATATCTATTAATCTATATATACTATATATATATATATATTAATATAAAGAGTAGAGAGAGAACAAAATATAGATAGATAGAGAAATAGACGGAGAGAGAGAGAGAGAGAGAGAGAGAGAGAGAGAGAAGAGGAGGAGGGGGAGGGAGAGAGGCTGGCGTCTCCCCAAGTATCTTCGAGGAGGCAGAGAGCTTGGCTAGGAGAGTCTTCTACCCCCCCCCCCCCATTCTTCCCCACTAACTCTCCCTCCCTCCCCATTTCACCCTTTCTCCTCTCCCTTTCTTCTCCTTTCCTCTCCCTTCTACCTCCCCTCTCCCCCCCTCCTACCTTTCCTTCATTCTTTCTCTCTTCCTTCTCCTTCCTCTCCCCCCCCCCTCTTCCTTATCTCCCTTCCTCGATCTTTTCTCCCTTGCCTTTCTGCTCCCTCCTTCGAGCCGTCAGATTCTCCCTCCTTCCCATCTCCCTCTCCTTCTCATCCTCTTTCTCTATCTGTCTATCTATCTAGTTACCTGTATCTATCTATCTATCCGTTTATCTGTCTGTCTGCCTGTCTTTCTAACTCTCTCTCTCTCCCTCTCTCTCTCTCTCTCTCATATTTCATATTCTGAAATAATTCTCTCTCTCTCTCTCTCTCTCTCCTTTCTCTCTCTCTCTCTCTCTCTCTTTCTTTCTCTCCTCTCTCCTTCTCTCTCTCTCTCTCTCTCTCTCTCTCCATCTCTCTCTCTCGTCGTCATGGTCATCGTCTCTCGTCTCTCTCTCTCTATATATATATATATATATATATATATATATATATATATATATATATATATATATATATATTAATCTATCTATCTATCTATTTGTCTGTCTATCTAACTCGCTCGCTCTCTCTTTCTCTTTCTCTCTTTCTCCTCCTAGCCTTCCCCTCCTCCCCCACCACCTTCCTCTCCCTCCCCCTCCCACCGCCCTCCCCCTCGTCCTCCAACTATCTTTCTCCTTTCTCTCACCCCCTCCACCTCTCCTCTCCTCTCCTCTCCTCCTCCTCCTCTTCCCCCTCTTCCTCCTCCTGCTCCTCTCTCCTCCTCCTCCTCCTCCTCCTCCTCCCTCCCTCTCCTCCTCCTCCTCCTCCTCCTCCCCTCCTCTTCCCCCTCCTCCTCCTCTTCCGCCCTCCTCCTCCTCTTCCTCCTCTCCTCCTCCTCCTGCTCCTCCTCCTCCTCCTCCTCCTCCTTCCTCTCCTCCGCCTCCTTCTCCTCTTGCTACCTCCTCCTCTCTCCTCCTCCGCCTCTTCCTCCTCCTCCTCCTCCTCCTCCTTCTGCTCCTCCTCCTCCTCCTCCTCTTCCTCCTCCTCCTCATCCACCTCCTCCTGTCCCTCCTCCTCCATCCTCCTCTTCCCCCCCTCCTCCTCCTCCTCCTCCTCCTCCTCCTCCCTCCCTTCCCCCCTCCTCCTCCCTCCCTCCTCCTCCTCCTCCCCTACTCCTCGCTCCTCCTCTCCTCTCCCCCTCCTTCCTCCTCCTCCTCCTCCGCCTCCTCCTCCTTCCCTCCCCCCCCGCCTCCTCCTCCTCTCCCCCCTCCCCCCCCAACTACCTCTTCCTCGAAGCCCCTTCCCGTAGCCCGTGTCCTGGCATCCTGTGGCGCCGGAGTCTGGCCGGAGCAAACAGGGTGATTTAAGGAGGAGTTTAAGTCAATACACTGAACTTTCTTTGCCTCCCAACTTTATTCTTGGTTTCGCTGCTTCTCCCTTTTTTTTCTTTCTTTCTTTCTTGATTTTTTTCTTCTTCTTCTCCTTTTTTTTTTTTTTTTGGCTTATTTATTGTTGTTGTTGTTGTTGTTTTGTTAATTTATTGTGTTTTTGTTGTTGTTGTTTTTGTTTTTCGTTCTGTTTGTGTCTTTCTTTATTTACGCTTGATTGTTTTTTTTTCTTTCCTCTTCATTTCTATTTGTTCTTCTTCTTCTAATCTTTCTTTTTCTTCTAAATTATGTTCTTACTTTGATTTTCCTACTTCCTTATTCTTCTTATATAATATCATCTATTCTTCTATTTTTACTCTTCTTTCTCGTTCTCCTCCTTTTTCGTCTGTATCATTTTCTCCTATTTTTTTTTCTCTTTCTCATCCTCTATCTCTCTTTCTTTTTTTTTTTGTTTTGTTTTTTTTTTGTTTTTTCCCCTCCCTCTTTCTCTCTTTTTCCGTCTTGTCTCCTCCTGTTCCCTTTCGTCCCCTCAGTCTCCCCTTCGACTCCTTTGGGAATATCTCATACCCTCCTTGACCCTCCTCCATTCCCCTCTCCTCTTCCTCCATTCCCTCTCCTCCTCCTCTTCCTCCTCTCCTCTTCCTCCATTCCCGCTCCTCTTCCTCGTCTCTTACTCCTCTCCTCCATTCCCCTCTCCTCTTCCTCCTCTCCTCTTCCTCCATTCCCCTCTCCTCTTCCTCCTCTCCTCTTCCTCCATTCCCCTCTCCTCTTCCTCCTCCTCTCCTCTTCTTTTTTTTTCCCCTCTTTTTCTTCCTCCTCCCCTCCTCTTCCCTCTTTTTCCCTCTGCTCCTCCTCGCTCCCCTCCTTTTCCTCCTCCCTTCCTCTTCCTTCCCCCCCTTCCTCTTCTTTCTTTTCCCCTCTTCTCTTTCTCCTCCCCTCCTCTTCCCTCTTTTCGCCTCTCCTCCTCCTTCTCCTTCTCTTTCCTATTTTCCCTTCTTTTCTTCCTCCTCCCCTCCTCCGCCCCTCCTCTTCCTCCTCCTCTCCTCTTCCCCCTTTCACCCTCTTTTCTTCCTCCTCCTCTTCCCTCTTTTCCCCTCCCCTACTTCCCTAACAGCACATTGTCTCCCTATCCTCCCCTCTCTTCTCCTCGCTTCATATCCCCCATCCTCTGCTTCCTCTTCCTCCCTATCCCTTCCCCTCTCATCTTCCTCCCCTCTTCCCCTCTCTTGTCATTCTTCCCTCCTCCTCCTCCTCCTCCTCCTCCTCCTCCTCTCCCTCTCTCCCTCTCTCCTCCTACTAACCCGATCGTCTCACGCAATAATGGAAAAATTATGGCAAATGTTGTGGTCGGA
>NC_051393.1:5912278-5917278 GCF_015228065.2 Penaeus monodon
AACAATACTGCTAGTTTGGTTAATTATAATGTATGAGCCTTTCCTTCCGCTGTTGTCCATGTCTGCAGCCTGACGGAATATTTTCTCAAAAACAACTTGCTCAATGTCGATCTATATATTCTTCTATCTAGCTATCTAGCCACCCATCTATCTTTTTATCTATCTATCTATCTCCTTCTCTCACTCTGTCTCCTTCACTTTCTCTCTCTCCTTCTCTTTCCCTCTCCCTCCCTCCCTCCCTCTCTCTCTCCCTCTCTCCCCCTCTCCCTCTCTCTCTCTCTCTCTCTCTCTCTCTCTCTCTCTCTCTCTCTCTCTCTCTCTCTCTCTCTCTCTCTCTCTCTCTCTCTCTCTCTCTCTCTCTCTCTCTCTCTCTCTCTCGCTCTCTCTCTCTCTCTCTCTCTCTCCTCTCTCTCTCTCTCTCAAGCTCTCTCTCGCTCTCTCTCGCTCTCTCTCTCTCTCTCTCTCTCTCTCTCTCTCTCTCTCTCCTAGAGTACCCTCCCTTCCCGTATTCATTATGCAATATACTGACCACCCTTCCCATGGACACTCGACCTTTTGACCTTCGCTGACCTATTTTCAATTAGCACACTTGGCCTTTTCTAATTAGATAAAATCTGTACTCTAATCCATACCAACACAAAATTGTTTTAGACTTCAAGCAGAATTATTATCGACAGAACAGCGTCTATTGCCTGTGCATGTTGACAAGTATCAAGGCAGTGATGTTTGTCGCTCAACTGTTATTTTGTGACGACGCTCGACACCTGACTATCGAAATTTTCAAACTTTCCTGTATATTTCGTTCTCCGTTCATTCGAGGCTTAGGCAGCATATACCTTTTCTGCCATATCTACTTAATATCCGTGGAGGGTTCGACATTTTAGTTTCTTAATACTGCATTATAAAACATCGTAGCAGACAGAAGATAGTTTCGTATCTTGCAGTGATGATAATGATGATGAATATGAAAATAATGATAATAAGGATGATGGTGATGACACTAATGATAATGATAATAAGGATGATAATAATAATGATAGGAGTGATAATAACAATAACAATGATAACAATAAAATAATAATATTAATAATAATAATAATAATGATAATAATAATAATAATAATGATAATGATAATAATAATGATAATGATAATGATAATGATAATGATAATGATAATGATAATGATAATGATAATAATAATAATAATAATAATAATAATAATAATAATAATAATAGTAATAGTAACAATAATAATAATAATAATAATAATAATAATAATATAATAATTTCCCCGAGACCATGAAATGCCGGGTTGACGTCCGGCGGGGACTAGTCTGTCTCATGGGTGGGAGGGGCTCTTTAGCCTTGGGTGGTAACCCTCCTAGAGATGGTGTCTCGATAAAAACACCGGTGGTTATGTAACCTAGAATCCACCTGATTTCAAATCACCTGCTGCCTTGTAGGTCTCCCTCCTTGGTTAAGGAAAGGCTAAGAGAGAAAACTTTGACTCCAAATCACCTGCTGCCTTGTAGGTTTCCCCTATCCAGGGAAAGGCTATGAGAAGTTAACTCAGAAAGAAAAACCTCAGTTATGAGCAAATAATAACTATATGAAGATGAATAATAAAATTATACCGCTATGTGAGAAAGGGAGTGCTCACACAAAAGGTGGGAGTGCTGTTATCTCCGGCACGTCTCGAAGGCCTGAGCAATCAGGCGATCAGTCAGAGGCAGGTCGTCATCAAACTACTGATCCAGTGCCCGCGGCTCGGGAGGGTGCTGCATTGATAGCTGCTGAGCCAACCACACGGGATGGAGGATACAAGTGGACAACGGAGATGCGAATCGAACTTTGGAAATGCTATAAATTAGCAGAAGGCCCCAACAGAGGATATAGAGCCAAAATGCATAAATGGTGGAAAACAAGAAAGAATCCACGCTTCACGGAACAAGCTTCAGCCTCCCAGATTACAATTATTAAGAAGAACAACTTATTAACACCAGCACAAAGAGGAGAGGATGAAAACGAAAACGCTCACCAAACCACCGAGGATGACCCAGAAAATAATAACACCAATAGAAGTGAAGATAGAAGTGCTAGTGGAGTTAACAACTATAATAATAATGAAGACACAACTAATGATAACAACACTGAAATTAATAACAAACCAATTGAAAATAACAACCAGAACAATGCCCACGAGAGTCCAAACGTAATCACACAAGAACCAGAAACAGCGCATATAGAAAACGAACAGACAGAAGAAAACTTACCTCCTGAAGATAGGGACCTACTCGAAAAACTTAGAGAGATTTACAAGAACACCCTAGAATCAAGAGACCACGAAGTGCTACCACCTGGAAAGAAGGCTGAAAATAAGAAATTGCTACATGTAACTAATAAAGTAGATGCAGTACTAAAATTCATTCCAACGAATAACATCACAGAAACCAATAAACTAATTTACAGCGCAGCAAAACATATTAGACGTTAAACTAATAAAGAAAGAAAAAGGAAAAAAGGACCCTCCTTGGAAACACCGAATAGAAAAGAAGATACAACTATTGCGGAAACATCTAAGTTGGATCAAAGAAATAAGAGAAGGTAGATTAAGAGACGAAGGGAAAAGATATGAAATAGAAAGAAAACACCAACTATTACAGAATGGAACTGCAGCAACAGAGGAGAAAATTAAACAAAGAATACAAACAAACACTACAAAAATTAGAAGATATGAGAAAAGAGTTAAGGGTTACCACCAAAACCAGCAATTTAACAACAACCAAAGAAGGCTATATTCCTCGCTGCGAGAAGGAAACCAAACAGAACAACAAAGAATACCACCTCCCAACCCCGACGAAACGAAAGAATATTGGGAAGGAATATGGACAACAAGTAAAGATCACAACAAAGAAGCTGAATGGTTAGAAGAAATAAAAAAAGAAAAAGTAACATCTAACAATAATAACTTTACAATAACCTTAACAGCAATTAGGAAACAACTAGCAAAAACAGCAAACTGGAAAGCACCCGGAGCTAACCAAGTACAAGGTTATTGGATTAAAAACTTTAGGTCACTTCATTCAAGAATAACAACAAATTTACAACAGATAATAACAGAAAGTCAAACCCCAGAATGGCTAACAACAGGCAGGACCGTTTTATAATAAAAAGATACAGCGCTAGGAAATAGAGTAACAAATTACAGACCAATTACTTGCCTACCATTAATGTGGAAATTGCTTACCGGTACAATTTACGAACACCTGTACCAACATCTTGAGGAAAACAACATCATCCCTCCAGAACAAAAAGGATGTAGAAAAGGGATCAGAGGAACAAAAGACCACCTCCTCATAGACAAGCTCATACTAAAACAAGCCAAACAAAAGAAAAAAGACCTATCAATGGCTTGGATTGATTATAAAAAAGCATTTGATATGGTCCCACACTCCTGGATATTAGAATGCTTAGAATTAATGGGAACACCTAATAACATCGTGAACCTAATAAAAAACAGCATGGAAAAATGGAGGACAATATTAACAGCGGAAGATAAAGAACTATGCGAGATAAAGATCAGAAGAGGTATTTTTCAAGGAGACTCACTGTCTCCTCTACTATTCATAATGACACTAATACCCTTAACAACAATGCTGAATAAAAAGAAAGAAGGATATAAGATCAATAAAAAATATAAAATAAACCATCTACTATACATGGATGATCTTAAAATATTTGCACACAGTGAAAATGAGATAACCACATTAGTAAAAGAAGTACAGCAATTCAGCCAGGACATCGGCATGGAATTCGGAATTAATAAATGTGGAGTGCTAAACATAAAAAATGGAAGAGTAACACATACTGACGGAATCGAAGTCGGGGAAAACATCATCAAAAATATCGAAACAGACGGTTACAAATATCTAGGGATATTAGAATATGATAACATAAAACATGAAGATATGAAAGCAAAAATTAAAAGAGAATACCTCAAAAGAATAAGAGCTATACTAAAATCGGAGCTAAACGGAGGGAACACGATAAAAGCCATCAACACCTGGGCTATACCTGTGCTACGATATTCGGCAGGTATAATAGACTGGACAAAGCTAGAACAACAGAAAATAGACAGAAAAACCAGAAAACTGATGACTATCTACCATTCTTTGCACCCAAGAGCGTGCACGGCAAGATTAAACCTAAAGAGAAGTGAAGGAGGTAGAGGATTAATAAGCGCAGAAGAAGCCATCAGAACCGAATGCTGCGCCCTGGGCCAATATATAAAGGAATCTACCAACCCAATCCTAAGATTGGCCTGGACCAACAATATAATAAAAGAAAACGAAGATAGCAAATCATACAAAGAGAGAATGACAGAGGAGAAAAGAACTGAATGGATAGAAAAACCTCTCGCAGGGCAATACCATCGCCAAGTACAAGAAATCCAGGACAAGAACAGCTGGAACTGGTTAAAAAGAGGAGAAATAAAAAAAGAAACAGAGGGACTAATAACAAGATCAAGCTCTAAGAACCAGAGTAATAAGAGCAAGAATAGAAGGTAGAGGGGGAAATACAAAGTGCAGAATGTGCGGCCAAAAGGATGAGACCATAAATCACATCACCAGTGAATGCTCCAAATTGGCACAGAAGGAGTATAAAAGGAGGCACGACAAAGTAGCCACAGCAGTACACTGGGCACTTTGCAAACACCACAAACTCCCTAGTACAGCAGACGTATGGTACAAGCACGAGCCACAGGCAGTAGTAGAAGATGAAAAACACAAATTACTATGGGACCAATACATACAAACAGACCAAGAGGTCCAAGCTCGAAGACCAGACATAGTAATAATAAGAAAAGACAAAGAAGAATTTGACATAATAGACATAGCGGTGCCATACGATTCCAGAATAATAGAAAAAGAACGAGAAAAAATAGAAAAATATCAAGATCTTAAGTTCCAAATGGCAAGATGTTGGAAGATGAAAGGAA
>NC_051393.1:5920244-5922744 GCF_015228065.2 Penaeus monodon
TTTCCTCCCCTTCCCTCCCTCCCCCCCCCTCCTTCCTCCCTCCCTCCCAACCCTCCCTTCCTCCCTCCCTCCTTCCCAACCCTCCCTTCCTCCCTCCCTCCTTCCTCCTCTGCTATCTTTCCCTCCCTCCCTCCCTCTTTCCCTCCCCCCCTTCCTCCATTCCTCCTTCCTCCCCTGCCATCCCCCCCCCACCTTCCCTCATTCCCCCCCTCCCTTCCTCCCTTCCCTCCCTCCTTGCCTCTCTCCCTTCCCCTCCCGCTCCCTCCTTCCCTCTCTCCCTTCCCCTCCCGCTCCCTCCTTCCCTCTCTCCCCTCCCCTCCCCTTCCTTGCTTCCTACCCCCACCTCATACCCATAAAGTACAAGATACGCGTTATTATAGACACCAGCATCCGCGTCCTGTCCCGTTTATCCGGTGGCCAGCGATAATGAATATCATTGAAGCTTTGTTCACCCTTCATCATAAACTCTCGTCCAGGAAATTTTCCGGCGATTTATTGAGACATTTTTGGACACGTTATTCGGTGTAAGTCATCAGTTGCTTGAGGTGTTCCTGAGGAGAATGTGGTGCGGGAGGTGAGGTTGTGTTTATAGCACGTGGGGGCTCTGGGAAACAGAGGTGATGGTAGTGGCAGTTCTCTCTCTCTCTCTCTCTCTCTCTTCTCTCCTCTTCTCTCTTCTTCTCTCTCTCTCTCCTCTCTCTCCTTTTCCCCTCTCTCTCTTCTCTCTCCTCCTCTCTCGTCTCTGTCTTCTCTCCTCTCCCCTCTCTCATCCTCTCTCTCTCTCTCTTCTCTCTCTCTCTCTCTATCTCTTCTCTCGCTCTCTCTTCTCTTCTCTCTCCTCTCTCCTCTCTCTCTCTCTCTCTCTCTCTCTCTCGCTCTCTCTCATCTCTCTCTCTCTCTCTCTCTCTCTCTCTCTCCTCTCTCTCTCTCTCTCGTCTCTTCTCTCTCTTCTCTCTCTCTCTCTCTCTTTCTCTGTCTCTCTCTCTCGGGTTCTCTCTCTTTCTCTCTGTCTCTCTTCTTCCTTCTCTGTCATCTCTTTTTCCTCATTACCGTTCTCCTTCCTGTGCTGTCTCTGTGTGCATTACCTTTCTTGCTATTCTCCTTCCTCTCTTCTTTTTTCATCTCAGTTTCCCTCCCTCTTCCTCTTCTCTTTTACTCACCTCTTCTATCTTCCATTTCTTTTCATGTTTCCCCTTCCTTCTCCTCCCTTTCTACTTTACCCTGTTTCTTCCTCCACTTTCTCCATCTACCTTCTCTCTCTCTTCCCCCCGCCTTCCTTCTCACCTTCTACTCCCCCCTACTACCCCTCTATCTTCCACCAACCTTTTTTCACTTTCCCTTCCTCGTTTTCCCCTCCCTTCCCTTCCCGTCCCACCCTCCCTCTCTCCTTCCCTCCCTCCCACCCCCCTCACCACCCCTCTTCTCACCTACCCTTTCTCATATCTTCCTCCCCCTCTTCCTCCTCCCTCCCTCCCTCACTGTCTCTCTCCCTCCCTCTCTCCCTCCTTCCCTCTCTCCCCCTCCCTCTCTCCCTCCCTCTCTCTCTCTCTTTCCCCCCCTCGCTCGCTCCCTCCCTTCCCCCCTCCCTCCCTCCCTCCCTCCCTCCCTCCCTCCCTCCCCTCCCTCCCCCTTTTCCCTCCCTTCCGCCAGTTAAGGTACCTGAATATGAGAATAACTTTGCGTCGGGAAAAGTTTACGATTACACTAATTGATTAATCAACCCCCCCCTCATCTGCTCGGCTTTTAAACCACATCGGGAAGGGGCAGATGGTGGAGGGGTAGAGGGAGGGGGTTGAGGGGTCGAGGGAGAGGGTTGGAGGGGTAAGAGGGAGAGGGGGTGGAGGGGGAGAGGGAGGGTGGTGGAGGAGTAGAGGAAGCGGTGGTGGAGGGGTAGAGGGAGAGGGGGTGGAAGGGTCGAGGAGAGGGGTTGGAGGGGGAGTGGGAGGGAGTTGGAGGGGGGGAGGGAGGGGGGCAGATGGTGGAGGGGTAGAGGGAGGGTGGTGGAGGGGTAGAGGAAAGGTTGGGGGTAGAGGGAGGGGTGGAGGGGTAGAGGAAGGGTGGAGGGGGAAGGAAGGGGGGGGGAGGGTAGAAGAAGAGAGAGAGAGAGAGAGAGAGAGAGAGAGAGAGTAGAGGAGAGAAGAGAGAGAGAAAGAGAGAGAGAGAGAGAGAGAGAGAGAGGTGGAGGGGGTAGAGGGTTGAGCTCCAGAAGGAGGGGTGGCGGGAGGGTAGAAGTGGGGGGAGGGAGAGGAATGGGCTAGACTGGCCTACGAATTACTTCAGCAGCGCAATGAAGATACAGAAGAGGGCAGCAACGCCTTTGCAATGAGGGGAGGGGGGGAGGGGAAGGGGGGACATTGGAGGTCGTGATGGGGAAGGAGAGGTCTGGGAAAGAGAGAGAAGGGAAAGGGGATGGGTTAAAGAGGTTTTTTAGTTATATATTATATATTATATATATATATATTAATAATATATATATTATATTTAATATATATATTTTTTA
>NC_051393.1:5935244-5942744 GCF_015228065.2 Penaeus monodon
CCTTTTGCAAGAGTGAAATATTGCAGCTTTCATTAATGTTGCGAGGCCTGAGGGAAATCTGCAACGGCCTCGGTGCACGTGTTGCCATTAATCAGGACAATGATGACGGCTTCCATGATGGTACCATAGATGATATTGGGAGTTAATGGGGTGATTTTCTCTCTCTCTCTCTCTCTCTCTCTCTCTCTCTCTCTCTCTCTCTCTCTCTTCTCTCTCTCTCTCTCTCTCTCTCTCTCTCTCCTCTCTCTTCTCTCTCTCTCTCTTCTCTCTCTCTTCTTCTCTCTCTCTCTCTTCTCTCTATCCTTCTCTCTTCTCTCTCTCCTTCTCCTCTCTCTCTCTCTCTCTCTCTCTCTCTCTTTCCTCTCTCTCTCTCTCTCTCTCTCTGGTTTATGGTTTTCATTGATGTCTTTCACCCACTCTCTTTCTATTTGTCTTTCACTTTGTCATTCCCCCTCTCTATCTATCTATCTATCTTTCTGTCTCTATTTATCTCTCTATCTGTCTATATACTTATCTGTCTATTCATCTATATATTCATCTATTTATCTCTCTATCTATTTATCTAACTACGTATCTATCCATCTATGTCTGTCTAGCCACCTCTCTTTATACATATCTACTTATCTATCTATACATTTCTATCTATCTAATATTTCACCATTTTTCTGTTTCATCTTCTACGTGACTGGTTTGCTAAATGCGTCTCATGTTAATTTCCTAATGGTATTGCAGCATAATGCAATGGTCTCTTACCATTACTATTATAGTCAGCATATATAACTCAGTTGTTCTTATTTTCCAAGTATGATTTTAGTTTCATTATCATTATTAACATCATCATCATCGTCGTCGTCGTCGTCGCCATCGTCATCGTCATCATCATCTTCATTATCATCATCTATATCATCATTTCCGTCATCATCATTTACATCTTCATCACATCTATATCATCATCACCCTCACTATCACTATCACCATCATTACCATCACCATCACCATCTTCTTCACCATCTCGTATCATTATCATCATCACCTCAACTTCACAGGCATCATCATCATCATCATCATTATCGCCATCATCTTCACCATCATCTTCACCATCATCTCCACCACCACCACCATCCATCTCCACCATATATCTACCCTTATAAATCATAATTATATCAAAACCAAAACAAAAAATTACACAAAATAATATTTTCTAGTTCAGTATTCCTTGAGGAATTTAAAAAAATCATTATCATTAATAATTATTAATAATGCATTAGTAAGTGTTCAACATATTTTTCTTTTTTATATTTAATGAAAATCAGAATTATCCTTTAGGGGTTTGGCATAAGTTATAACGTCTGTTTAATTCATCAGAGAGGAAAACATATATACATACATTCTACGTATGTTTATTGGGGGGTATTTTTATTTTACACAAACATTCAAGCACATACATACACATACAAAAAACACACATACACATAAACAAAACAAATGCATAAACAAGCACGCACAAACAGGCACAAACACAGTAATAAACACATACACACACACAAATACACACACAGACAAACATATACACACAAACAAGCAACCAGAAACAAACACACGCAAACTAATACACACGCACAAACAAGCATACACAAGCAAACACACAAAAAAACACAAACAAGCAAACACATACAAACAAACACAAACACTCAAACACAAATAAACATACACAAGCAACAATCAAACACAAACAAACACACAAACAAACAATCAAACACAAAGAAACACACAAACAAACGCACAAACACAAACAAACGCACAAACACAAACAAACGCACAAACACAAATGCCACAACCCAAATCCCAAAGCCTTAAACACAACAACGAAGGCCGTCATCCCTACGCAATATTAGTGATTCCGCAGCCTAATCGACTGCGCACAGGAATCGCGTTTCAAGTCATGTTACTCATCGCACTGATGGACTGACGGGACCTGTGTCAACGGGGCCCTTCACGCTAGGCACACTTAGATACATTACTCGCACCTGCAGAGGGAGGACAAACACTTGATGAATGCACGTTTGCCCGATCTCTTTTCTGTGAGTTTGTATTTTCTCTCTCTCTCTCTCTCTCTCTCTCTCTCTCTCTCTCTCTCTCTCTCTCTCTCTCTCTCTCTCTCTCTCTCTCTCTCTCTCTCTCTCTCTCTCTGAATATGTTTGCGTTTATGTGTGTGTGTGTGTGTTTCTTGTTTGTGTGAGTGTACTTGCAGTTCGTGCCACCCCTGCATAAGTTAGTGGTCCATTTTGCAACCCCGGTCAACAAAGATTAACGCCTCACTGTAGGTAGACAGACACACGGAAAAACTGGCAGACAGACAGATGACTAGAGAGAAAAAGCGAGGAGAAATGCAGACAGTGAAAAAAAATGCAAACACTTGATGAATGCACGTTTGCCTGCTATCTTTTCTGTGTGTTTGTATTTTTTTCTCTGTCTGTCCGTCTGGCTCTGTTTGTCTCCTTTGCTCTCTTTTGATATCTTCCTATGTCTCTCTACCTCTCTCTCTCTCTCTCTCTCTCTCTCTCTCTCTCTCTCTCTCTCTCTCTCTCTCTCTCTCTTTCTCTCTCTTTATATATATATATATATATATATATATATATATATATATATATATATATATATATATATATATATATATATATATATATATATCTGTGAGTGTTTTTTTTTTTTGTGTGTGTGTGTGTTTGAGTGAGTGTACTTGTAATTCGTGCCACCCTGCATTAGTTACTGGTCCATTTGACCACCCCGGTCAACAAAAATTAACGCCTCACTGTAGGCATACATATACATGGAAAAACTGGCAGACAGGCAGATGACCAGAGAGAAAGAGCGAGGAAAAATGCACAGTAAAAAAAAAAAAACGCAGACGAAAAAAAAAATGAATTTGAACATCCATCATAGAGAACTCCGGCAATGTTCGCCGTCACACGCGCGCCATTTTCTCTCCCGTTTAGAATTTTTTCCCCTCTCGTGACGTCACGAAGCCCACATGACGTCACCACTCTCCCCCCACCCTCTCGAGTCCGTGTAATAATCATATCCCAATACGTAGCATTAGTAAACCTACACCATATCGCCCCTCTTTAGCACGCTCTTGCAAACGCATTGAACGCTATCAGCGAAGGGTTTGCGCAGCTGTATAGACCCTACTTACGCGCCCAACGGAACATTATCAAGAGCCGCGTTGAATACTTAATCACACACCGTCACTCAAGCGAGGGAAATAAACCTCCCCTCTTGCTGCCGCGCCGTCTTTAATTATTTACCCCGTGGCCGCAACACCAACTCCGGTCGACAGAAATTAGCACGCGCATGGAGAAGGGCAGTAAAAGGTACCTCTTGCCTCTGCAGGTTTGGGGCCGATGCAGAGGGCAGGTGATAGAGAGAGAGAGAGATGGAGAAGGAGAGGATGAGGGAGAGGAAGAGAGGGAGGGAAGGAGAAGGAAAGGAGAGAGGATAGAGAGAGAGAGAGATGGAGAAAGAGAGGATGAGAAAGAGGAAGAGAGGGAGGGAAGGAGAAGGAAAGGGGAGATGATAGAGAATGAGAGATGGACATGGGATGATGATAAAGAGGAAGAGAGGGAGGGAAGGAGAAGGAAAGGGGAGATGATAGAGAATGAGAGATGGACATGGGAGGATGAGAGAGAGGAGGAGAGGGAGGGAAGGAGAAGGAAGGGGAGAGATGATAGAGAATGAGAGATGGACATGGGAGAAGGGAAGGAGGGGAGAGAGAATAGAGAGGGAGAGGGAGAGGGGGAGGGGGAGAAAGAGAGGCAGGGAAGGATAGAGAGAGAAATGAAAATGGGGAGGGTGAGGGAGATGAAGAGTGGGAGGGAAGAAGAAGAAAGAGAGAAAAAAGGAAGGCTGAAGGACACATAGATGGATGGAGAGATAGAGAGGGAGTGAAGAATGAAGGTGATGGAGAGAGGGGGAGAGGGAGAGGGAGAGGGGAAAAGAGAAAGGGAAGGAAGAAGGGACAAATAAAAGAAATAGGGAGGGAGATCGGAAGGTGAAGAGAGACGAAGGGCGGTAGAGAGGGACGGAGGGATTAAAGGAGAGAGAGAAAGAGAAAGAGAGAGGAAAAGAAATAAGGAAAAGCGAAAGATAGAGTGAAGAAAAGAAGAAAGGAAGAAATAGGCACGAGTGAAAGGGCGTAAGAGTATAAGAAATCTATAGATAAAAAGATAGAGGAGAAGGTAGAGTAAGATGGACCAGGAAAAAGGAAAAATAAAAAATAAAAGGAAATTAAATCAAATCACGGTTTGAAGAATAGGAAAAGAGGGATTTCCCCCCTCCCCCCCCCCACAAACCACAACACCCCCCCCCCCCACCCCCACTCCTCGCGCCTGAAACACCCTCCGGAGAACAGACACCGAGAACACTCAGTCCCCCTGAATCTTCCAAGGAGGGAGCATCGATGCCTTGTCCCCCTGAATCTTTCAGAGAGGAAGGATGCTGCTGTCGGATCCCAGGATCAGGAGATGTTTGCGGGATATGCAGCGGGTGGATGTGGCTGAGTAAGTGGATGTGGGGGCGGTGATAATGACGATGATGGCGACGGGGATGGCGATGATGATGACGGGGATGGTGATGATGACGACGATGGTGATGGCGATGATGATGACGGGGATGGTGATGATGACGATGATGGTGATGATGATCGTAATGACGACGATGATGGTGATGGTAATTGCGACGATGATAATGATGATGAGTATGATGATAATGATGACGATGATGATTATCATAATGATGTTGGTGCTGATGATGGTGATAGTAAGGGAAGAAAATGAACGAAAAAGACAAAAAATATATATATCGCGAAATAGACAAACAAACAACAAAAAAAACAAGAAAGCAAAACAAAGGAAAAATCCTTTCCTCCTCCTCCCCCGTCCTCACCCCCTTCACCCTAGGTTCCCCCCTCCCCCCCCCATCCTCTCCCTCCTGTCACTGCCTGTCACTGCCTGTCAATGGAGTCTGTCACTGGAGCTCAGTCACTCGCCTTGGACGATGCTCACCTGTCTGTCTATCTGTCCTGAATGAGAGAGAGGAGGAAGAGGAGGAGGAGGAAGAGGTGAATGAGAGAAGAGAGAAGAGAGAGAGGGGAGAGGATGAGGGGAGAGGGGAGAGGATGAGAGAGGAGGAGGAGGAAGAGGTGAATGAGAGAAGAGAGAAGAGAGAGAGAGGAGAGGATGAGGGGAGAGGGGAGAGGATGAGAGAGGAGGAGGAGGAAGAGGTGAATGAGAGAAGAGAGAAGAGAGAGAGGGGAGAGGATGAGGGGAGAGGGGAGGGAAAGAGAGAGGAGGGGGAGGGGAGAGGGGATGGAGGAGGGAGTGGGGAGGGGAAGAGAGAGAGAGAGAGAAGAAGATGGGGTGAAAGAGAGAGGGGGGTTAGGAGGAAATGAGGCGGGAGAGGGGAGGGGAGAGGAGGAAGACAGACAAGCAGAGATAGACAGACGGACACAGAAAAAAGACGGAACATACAAGAGAAAACAAAACAAAACAAAAAAAGAAAGAAAAATATACAGACTAACCCCCAATAAATAAATAATTAATTAATGAATAAATCAATTTAAAAGATAATAATAATAAAAAGAAAAAGAAAAGAAAGACAACCATTTTAATGCAAAAATAGCAGAGCAAAAAAAAAGAAAAAAAAAAAAAAACAGACGACAAACTAGGACGAGAAGGGGACCCCCCCCCCAAAAAAAAAAAAAAAAAAATCTTATCGTCAATAAACCGGAGAAGATGGCACGGTAGGGGCATGTCGCATATCGCAATTTAGATATTCAAATGGCTGCGCGATAGAGTTGTTCTGGCCGGAAATTGGAGAGGAGAGCATAACTTAGACGGAAATGGGAAACAGAGATAACGAAATAACTATGGGCGGTTCTCCTGGCGGCGGCGCTGGCGGAGAGAGAGAGAGCACCTTGGTTATCCTCAGCGTCCGAAAATTGTTTGCTTTGTGTGTGTGTGTGTTTGTGTGTGTTTTCGCGTTGGGTTTGGCAGAGAGTGGATGAGAGAAAGAGGGGGTGAGGGGAGAGAGAGAGAGAGAGAGAAGAGAGAGAGGGGGGGGAGGGAAAAAAGAAAGAGAAAGATAATCAGTCAATCAATCAGCGAGAGAGAAAGATGGACTGGATGAGAGAGAGAGAGAGAGAGAGAGAGAGAGAGAGAGAGAGAGGAGAGAGAGAGAGAGAGAGAGAGAGAGAGAGAGAGAGAGAGAGAGAGAGAGAGAGAGAGAGAGAGAGAGAGAGAGAGAGAGAGAAGAGAGAGAGAGAGAGGAGAGAGAGGAGAGAGAAGAGAGAGGAAGAAAGAGAAATTAGAGAGAAAGGGAAGAGGTGGAGAGCCGAGAGAGAAGAGAAAAACAAACAAACAAATAGAGAAGCACCCAATCAATCAGTTAAAACAAATAAACACACAGACACAATAAATATATAAATAAATAAATAAATAAAAAACTCAAAAATGAAATCCCACAGACCAGAAAACCTCCACCTGAAAAGGATCTGCCTCACTTCCCGAAATGAGGTGGTCGCCTTCAGGAGAATCGAAGACCACCGTTCTCCCCCCCTCCCCTCCCCTCCCCTCCCCCCTCCACCGGATGTCGTAGGAGAAATACACCGATATCCGAAGCAAGATCTTCTTAAACGACGCAACATTTGAAATTCTCTAGTCATGGGGAAAAAATGGAGAAAAAAAGAGAGAGAAAAAATAAAACGATAGAAAAAAAATAATGAAGGAAAAAAAAAGTTTATGGAGTTTTTGTGAGTCTGTTACTGTGTTTCGAAGATTGGGAAATGGGAAAAGAGAAAAAGAAAGAGAAAAGAAGAGAAAGAAAGATAAAAAAAAAAAACGAACGACAAGAGGAGGAGAGATGGAGAAGGCAATAGAGAAAGAAAGATTTTTAATAAATGATATGAGAAGGAGAGAAAGTAAGAAAGAAAAAATATATGAAAGCAGAAGAGAGAGGGAGAAGGAAAGAGAAAGAACAGATGAAAAGAAAAGTAGAGGAGGAGATGGCAAGAAAGATAAAAAGAGGAGGAATAAAGGACAAAGTAAGAGAAAAAATATTCTGTAAAATCGAAGATAGAGTAAGAGAGAAAAATAAGATTAAACAAGAAAGAGGAAATGAGAGAGAGTAAATGAAAAGGTAAAGACAGAGAAAAATGAGGAAGGAAAGAAAGTAGAAGTGACAACGTAAGTGAGAGAAGAGAGAGAGTGAGAGAAAGAGAGAGAGAGAGAGAGAGAGAGAGAGAGACAGACAGACAGACAGACAGACAGACAGAACGAGAGAGAGAGACAGAAAGACAGACAGAGAGAGAGAGCGAAAGAGAGAAACAGAGACAGGCAGAGAGAAAGAGAGATCTGGACGGATGAAGAGAGAGAGGGAGAGAGAGAAAAAGAGATAGATAGATAGAGATAGAGAGAGAGAGAAAGAGAGAGAGAGAGAGAGAGG
>NC_051393.1:5955244-5957786 GCF_015228065.2 Penaeus monodon
CCGTCAACGATGGCCTCCGTCAATGATCTCGCCTCCGAGGTTCTTACCTCCGGTGTCAACAATGAGAGGCCTACTTGTAACGCTGCCCCGAGGAGCCTCGTCCGCCCTCGCAATGATACCACCGTCGACGATGCCTCCGTCAAATGATGCCTCCGTCGATGATGCCTCGTCGATGAGCCTACGTCAAACAATTACACTCGTTGACTGCTTGCTAGTTGCCCTATTGTTCGAAGGTCTTGCTGTGCCCTCGCGGCCGGCTGTTTGGGTTCGAAGTACACTGCAAGAGGATCACCATCAGACCGCGGAATCACATCGTCAAAGTCTGACTGAAATAAGGGCCCAGTGACATAGAAGGACATCAATCATTGTGAGCCTCTGAAGGCATTGCATTTAGTCTACCAAGCACGATGGCGCCCAGATTTACCCGCCATACTCCACGTAAAAATGCGGGGATAAGGTAATTCCTAAGTTTATGTGACTGTTCCTCTGATATATGATTTTCTCAGCGGGACAGGTATGCGAGAGCCAGAGGCAGGAGGGATGCTTTGCGACGGACGTGCTGTTCCGGCGGTCGTCCGTCCGCTCCAGTCTCGGATACTGTGTGCTCCTAGCGAGCTCCAGCCAGTTCTTGCAAGGGCGCTGGGCCGAGGAGAACGGGGGGCTGGTGAAGTAGTCCCGCCCCGAGAATGATGCGGGATGGAGAAATGCGGAGCCTCGGGTGGCGCTGTCGTCCTTCGACCTAGCGTTATCGAGGATTGAGACAAGCCTAGTCGACATAATCGTAGTCCAACGATCACGCAGGCTATCTGCGAAGGTCGGCTGGAGCGACGTGAGGACGGACGCCGAGGACAAGATCTCGGTCGCGGGGTAGCGGGGTGCTGTGGCGTATCGAGGACGACGTGAAAGCCGTGGAGCGCAGGAGAGACCTTAGGGTTGGCCCTGATGGTGGTCGGGGCGAGGAGGTCCTCGTCGGAAAAAAAGTAAGGCTCGAAGTCAGAGAGAAGAGGTTGGTGCCTCTGTGGTTCTGAAGGTCTGGGCCCGGTCGGTCGCCGGGGGATCTGTGCTCGCGACGGGGGAGGTGGAGGGGATTGGAGGAGGAGGAGGAGGAGGAAGAGGAAGAAGCTGGAGGAGGAGTGGAGTCACGGCAGAGTTCGGACTTGCGTTTCTCAAGGAGTCTATGATATATCTTTTACGTCCGGCACTCGAGGAAGCCTTGCTCCAGCCATTCCTGGAGAGGTCTCGGCATATCCTTCGTTTTGTGGGTTTCAGTCCTTTTTGAAAAGGGAAAACAAAAGGGGGTCTGTTAATTTCTTTAAAACCTAATTGAATTTAAACAGAAAGAGAGGGAAGTGAAAGTATTTTTAAATTACGAAAACTATACGTTGGACATTTCGTAACATTTACCGAAGATTAAAATCCCTGCTCTTTCTTTTTCTTTACTAGTTATTTTCCCTTTCAATGCATGCATGGGGTTTTAAAACCACCACAACACCACACGCCACCCCCACACACACACACACACACCACCACAATATATATATATATATATATATAAAATTTATATTTTTAATATTTTATATGAATATGTATGTTTTGTATATATAATATATATATATATATAAAATATTATATATATTTATGTATATATATATAAAATATATTATTATAAAATTATATATATATATATATAATATATATATATAAAAAGGTATATTCATTTGTATGTATACACAACACAAATCAAATATTCTAGCACAACTAAAAGTACAGAAAAACCTCTCCTGCCGCACCTTGCCCCCAAGCATCCGTGATAAGGATGACGTGAGGTCGTCGTTGGCTCGACGAAGCCGTACTGGCCCCGCCGCGGCCGTCCACCCCCTTCTCCTCGTGCCGGGGAAAAACCGGCGCCGGTGCGGCCCCGGGCCGGGTGTCGTTTTGCCAAATCGTAGGTCCCGTTGCCCTGGGAGGACGGGGGGGGGTTGAAGGAGGGGCCTCCGGGGGGTTTGAGATTAAAGGGAGGGGAAGAATTTTTGGGGATCTTCCCCTTTTGGGTGTTGGTTTTTTTATTTGGGCTTGTTAAAAAGGCATTTTTTTTTATTTGGTAAATTTGCAAGTCAGTCGCAAAAAAGTGAAATTGAATGGAAATAAGACAAAAGAATCCTAAAAAAAAGCTGTTTCTCTCTTTTTTTTCTCTCTTTTCTCTCCCCCCTTCTTTTCCCCAAACCCCCCCACCCCCCAACCAAAACCACCCCCATACTCCCCCCTGTTCTTTTCCAAGTCTAAAATTTTGGTTTTCGAAAAAGGGTTTTAGGGAAAATTCAAAAAAAAGTTTATTTATCAAAATTCTTAAACCCAAAAACCCCAAAACCCCGAAACAACGAGGACAAACAAACCTATAAAAAATTTTTCCTAATACTAAAAGGTGTAAAGGATGAAAAATGGCTTAAGAATACATTAGGAAAAGAAAAAAACGTCTTTAAAAAGCAAACCCCTTTTTCTACAATTTAAAAAAAATTTTTTTTTTTATAAATGTGAAAAGGAT
>NC_051393.1:5970386-5972886 GCF_015228065.2 Penaeus monodon
TTAGTTAATTACAATTAGAATTACAATGGAATTAGCCACAATAATAAATTTCTGCTTGCTTTTTCTTCTTCGTTTTCAAACACTATGATTACCTGCGTACAGTTTACACACACATACACATTCACATACAGACATACACACACACACATACACACACACACACACACACACACACACACACACACACACACACACACACACACACACACACACACACAAACACACACACATACACACACACACACAAACACACACACACACACATACATATATATATATATATATATATATATATATATATATATATATATATATATATATACAAATATATATATATACATAAATATATATATATATATATATATATATATATATATATATATATATATATATATATATATATATATATATATATATATATAAAATGTGCATGCGTGTATGTATGTATATATGTATGCATATTTACATACTCGTATTCTGTTTTTTTTCGAAATCATATGTTTATTACATTCTATCCATCCCTACCATTTTAAGCAGAAAAATGAAATAATATGTACTGAATTCTACACCTCTTTTTTCATTTACATAAAGTATGCAAATTACGTATCATTAAAACAGCCCCGCACGTAACCATTTGAATTATTACGTTATCGAACAAATGGCGGTAAATTTAGCGTAATCGTAAGTCCCTCCACTTAACAGAAATACGAAATTACTTCGTGCGTTGAAAACACTTGATGGGAGAGAACCGGTGTATTAATCATATTGCAATGACTCGTTTTCTGTTAACTCGCAACTGTGTTGTCTTTAACGGAACGATTATTTATCGTTACTTTTCGTTTTTTTTTATTTTTCTGCGATTTTTCTTCTTTTTTTACGTTACTTATGTGGGTATTCGTGGACGTATAATAAGCATATGCGTATAAAAACGGTATACTGATACTTACACACATACACATAGACGTACACAAACACAAATAAAAACACATATATAAACATGCAAACACGCAAATACTGACGCACACATACACGAACACACACACACACTCACGAACACCTCCCATTTAAACCATCCAACCCAACACATAAAGCAAAACGCCTATATAACCTTATAATACGTTTTGCCAACCCATAACAAACGCAAGCTAAGTTGTCGACGATATGCGACCCGGATCTATCTCCCTCTTTCGCTTCCGCGCCGGCCTCATTGTCTTCGGGTCGCATACTCGATAATTTATATTCCAATTAACGCCTGATTCCGCTAATCATTTGCAAGATGGCGGGGAGGGGGGGGGAGTTATTGAAGAAAATCAATTCCAAAGATGATTTACGTAACGCGCACTGCGGTTTTGAAACGACGTTGCAAATGATTAGAGGCAAATGATGCTTCAACGCTTCCTTGGTTAATGTGCCGTTAGTCTTTGCAAAATTGAAACTGATCTGCCTGCCAATCAGATGAATTAGATTGCGAACATGATTACGCGGAGAAAGCCCGGAAATGGATGGCGGGGTGTGCAATACTGTAAATGTTTAAATGCAATGTTAGATGCGGTGTTACGAAATGGGGAAATGGATAATACAGTAGACGAGATACTGATAATAAAGAGCAGATGAAAAGTTATGATACGAAGGAAATAATAATAGAGTAACAGATATATGAATAAAGTTAAAATGCAAAACATAATAAATAAGAAAAATGTTCATGCAATGAGAAATGTTAGGCATTATGAATTATGCGTTTGATGCGATATGAATAAAATAGCAATACAGATATGACAATTTGTTTTCATACGATGTTTAATGCGATATGAAAAATATCTACATTTACATAGTAAGCAGAATTTTTTTTATGATTAAATGAAATGTTTGGTATGAAATGATATCAAAGAAATTGCAAAGTAAAAGAAAAACCATCAATATCTGAATATCGTCCAACACTAATAGCAGATATTATAGTACATGTACATGTTTCTTTCGCCCGTTAATAGTATTTCTTCATCGTCTTTTAATTTCTTACTTAATGACTGAAGTCCCTGGACATTTTGCATGCAAATCATTACTACAACATCATCTTGCAAAAGTGTTGCTTAGCAAATGGTAAAAATTATGAAAATATTTATAATATTTCTTTCTTTCTTAAGACAGCAGATTATCATCTACCTCTTATAATTAGCACACAAGTTATAATAGTAATAATGACAATTGCTAATGAGAGTGATAATGATTATGATTATAATGCCAAAGTGATGATGGTAATAATAATAATAATAATAATAATATCAAAATAATAGTTACTACTGTAATCATTCTACTCATATTTTCATTATCAATATCTTTTTCACTATTACTATCTGCATTATTATCATTATAATCATAACTATTATTATTATCATTAGTATTATTATGACTGTTTTCACTATTGTAATTATTATTATTATTATTATTATTATTATTATTATTATTATTATTACTATTATCATTATTATTATTTCATTAGTAT
>NC_051393.1:5987886-5992886 GCF_015228065.2 Penaeus monodon
TTTCAGACAGGTCGGTTTGGGGAAATCATATCCGTGGTCACCGGGTCTATCGAGGTTCCGGTAAAGGTTTATATTGCAAAGACGGAAAATGCGAATAGTGTGTCCTCATCTTCTTCATCTCTCCTTCATTCTCTTCCCTCCTCCTTCTTTGGCCCTTCCTCCTCCTCCTCCTCCTCCTCCTTCCTACCCTTCCCACTCCTCCTTCATCACCACCTCTTCCTCAGCCTCATCGTATTCCCTTCCTCCCCCCCCCCCTTTCCTGATGCTCCCCCTCTTCTTCCCCCTAGATAGATAGATAGATAGAAAGAGAGAGGGAGAGGGAGAGAGAGAGAGAGAGAGAGAGAGAGAGAGAGAGAGAGAGAGAGAGAGAGAGAGAGAGAGAGACAGACAGACAGACAGACAGACATAGAGAGACAGAACGACAGAGATAGGAACAGAAAGAGAATGAGAGAGAGAGAGAAAGACAGAGTCATCAACAAAAACATGGAGACAGCCATTGAAAGAAGCAGAGAGGGAATGAAAGAGTACGAGAATTTAAAAAAAAAAAAAAAAAAGTAATAATAATTCCTAAAAGAAAGGAAAAAAAATCGAGCGAAAGAAACGAAACATTTCCCAAAATAAAAGCTTCATAAAGATTGTAGTGTAAATACCCCTGTTCAGAATTTTTTTTTCTCCAAATGTTATCGTCCTGTTTCAGCCGAAATTTCGCCGCCCACCTACCTCGATTCGATTCAA
Organism: Penaeus monodon; assembly: GCF_015228065.2. Classification (NCBI taxonomy): domain Eukaryota; kingdom Metazoa; phylum Arthropoda; class Malacostraca; order Decapoda; family Penaeidae; genus Penaeus; species Penaeus monodon. The sequence continues at coordinate 5,988,622 of NC_051393.1, forward strand.
ATTACTTATCATAACAGGAACATCCGGGTCTTTGTGAATAGAGAAAGAGATAAGCGGTGATAAGAATGGCAGATATCTTTAAAGACTTTCTTGATACTGTACTAAGAAAAAAAAAACAAAAAAAAAACAGAACAACTCCTTTTCAAAAGACTTGAGATTCATATTCATGAATATTTCCATAACTTTATTTGATCATTTGCATATCCAACTTTCTTAAGAGCAGGAAAATATTTTACAGTTAGATAGAATTAGAAGAAGAGAAAGAGAGATTTTTTTTCTTCTCTTAAGGGAAACTGTGTGCATTTCATTCCGAAATCTCTCTCTGTCTTTTTTTTTTCTTTTTTCTTTCTATTTTTCTATTTTTTTCTCATTGCTTCTTCTTCCGTGTTCCATTTTTTTATGTAATGGCTTATAAACCAGGATTAAGAGAGAGAAATGGGGAGAGTGAGAAAAAGAGAGAGAATGACGGAAGGAGAGGGAGAGGGGGCGAGGGAGAAGGAGAAAAGAGAATGAAGAGAGAGAGAGGAGAGAGAGAGAGAGAGAGAGAGAGAGAGAGAGAGAGAGAACGAGATAAAGATAGAGAGAGGGAAGGAGACACAGACAGACAGACAGAGAGAGAGAGAGAGAAAGAAAGAGAGAAACAAAGAGGAGAAACAGAGAAATAAAAGGAAAAAATGCAGAAAAATGGATTATCTTCCCCACACAGAACGGTCAATATTTGAAAACTGTCTATTTGTTGAGGATAAAAAAAAATAAAAATAAAAAAAAAGGATTTTTCGCACCTGGTCTCCTTTTGTTCTTCCTAGATTTTATCTCTGTTTTCCTTCTGCCTTCATTCGTTTTATCACAGAGCTTGCCTTCATAGCAACTTTTGGCTTGATGCTTGACATCTCTTGCGTTCTGTCTTACGGGCCTTTGCTTGAGTGCTTGTTTGATTTTGTCTCTCTCTCTCTCTCTCTCTCTCTCTCTCTCTCTCTCTCTCTCTCTCTCTCTCTCTCTCTCTCCTCTCCCTCTCTCTCTCTTCTCTCTCTCTTCTCTCTCTCTCTCTTCTCTCTCGTCTCTCTCTCTCTTCTCTCGCTCTCTTCTCTCTCTCTCTTCTCTCTCTCTCTTCTCTCTCTTTCTCTCTCTTTCTCTCTCTGCTCTCCCCCTCTCTCGTCTTTCTCTCTCTCTCTCTTTCTCTCTCTCTGTCTCTCTTCTCTTCTCTCTGTCTCTCTTCTCTTCTCTCTGTCTCTCTTCTCTTCTCTCTCTCTCTCTCTCTCTCTGTCTCTCTCTCTCTCTCTATCGTCTCTCTCTCTCTCCTCTCTCTGCTCTCTCTCTGTCTTCCTCTCTCTCTCTCTCTCCATCTCTCTCCTCTCTCTCTCGCTTTTTATCCCTCTCTCTCTCTCTCTCACTGTCTCTCTCTGTCTGTTTATCTATCCGTTGATATATCTATTTCTATGTCTATTTTTTAATCTATCAGTTTATACGTATGGAGGGTGAATTAGTGTAATTTCTCAATAAAATATTCTTCCTTTATTTTAATTTATTTCTACTTATTTTGCTATTTATTTGTTTTTCTTTTCGTTCTCCTCTTTCATATTCATGCTTCTCTTAATTTTTTTCTTACTTCTTTGGTTCAATTCTTTCGGTGATTAATATTGTTCTCTTTCTTTTTCTGTTTGTCTATGTATCTATATATCTACCTCCTCCCTTTCCTCTCTCTCTCTCTTTCTCTCTCCCTATCTCCTTCCGTCCCTCGTTCCCTCTCCCACTTTCTCTTCTTTTTTTTCTTCTCTTCTTCCTCCAATCATATCTCTCTCTCTTCCCTACCTCTCTCTAACCTCCTCTCTCCCTCGCCCCATCCTTCCTATCTAACATAGGCCTAAGGAACTGAGATTTCCAAATGGGTGTTCTAGTTTAGGCCTCCCTGTCATCAACTATCACATCTGAAATTCCAAAGAGCTGACACTGTACAACGTAACTGAGATTAAAGACGGTTTCATAATGTAATCTAATTTTCTCGACCATATTTTTTTTTTTACTTTGGTTTTCTGTGATTTGTTTATTTTTGGGTGTGTAGGTCTATTTTCGTGGCCTTTTATTTACTTATTTCCACTATAATGGTACATTTATGTGTATTGCGTTTAAACCTACATTTAATGTGTTGTATATTTTTAAAATATATAAAATTTAAAATATAAAAATAAAAGATAATTTTTAATAAATATATTAGTGTGTTGGTGGTGTGTATTTGGGGTTTTTTTTTAGTATATATGATAATTTAAAAGGGATTAGGGTAAATATATTAAAATAATATATAAATATATATTATATATATATTATAAATAATAAAAAATATTTTAATATATAACAGAAGAAAAAAATATAAAAATACAATATTATATAATAAAATAATAAAATAATATTAAAAACATGAAAAACAAATAAAAATTATATATAATATAATATAATATAAAATTAAATAATATAATATAAAAATATATAATCAAATACAAAATAATTCAAAATTATACATTATAAATAATTTTAATATATATATTTAATTTTAAAATATATTAATAATATATATAATATTATATATATATTATACAAATATATATACATATAGGTGTGTATTAAATTATATAAAATTTTAATATTTTATATAATATATATATATATATAATAATATATAATAATGATATAAAAAAATAAAATTTTAATAATAATATAAATTAATAAAAATATATTATGGGGTGTGTGTGTGGTGTTGTGGTGGGGGGGGGAGGTTGTGGGTGTGTGTGTGGTGGTTTGTGTGTGTGTGGGTGTGGTGTGGTGTGTGTGTGTGGGTAAATAATATATATATTATATATAATTTTAATAAAAATAAGTAATAATAGTAAATACATACTAATATTATATAAATATATATATATAAATATTTTTTTATTAATATATATTTATATATTATATATATAACTTTAAAAATATATTATATTTTATTTTAATATTATATATATTATATATATATATATATATATATATTATACTTTTATATAAATATTTTAATATATTATATATATATATTATATATATATATTAATATATATAAAGAAAAAGAGAGAAAAAGAAAGACGTTTTTAGTATGAATAATATGTTTTTTGTGGTGTGGTGTAAAAGGGGGGTATCCAAAAATATTGATATGTATTGTGAAGGTATAAGCATGAGTTTAATACGGGGAATGCATCCAGCTTAACCTCCCTCTCGGAACCCTAAAACCTTTTATTCATCCAGGCAGTGGATTATTTTGTACAGGGTGGGGTCCATAGCCTTTAACCATACACGGACTGAACTACAAGGCAGAAGACGGGCACCATTATCGTATCTAAGTGACTAACCCAATATATAATAAATAATATTTTTAATATATATAAATAATAATATAATTATAATATATATATATAATATACATAAAATTTTTATAATCTATAATTTTAAAATATAATTATATATAAAATATTATATAAAAGAGAGAGAGAGAGAGAGGAAAAGTAGAAGAAGTAAGAATGTTATGGTGTGTTGCATATTAATATATATTATAAATATAATATATAAAATTATTTTAAATATTATATTATATAATAATAATAATATATATACATATATATATATTATATATTATATATATATATATTATATATATATACATATTATATAATTATATAATATATATATAAATAATATATAAATTTTAAAAATTTATGTACATAAGATTTTTTTTTTTTTTCAGTAAAAAGGGGGGATCCAAAAGTCCCACAGCGGAATAGTTTTACGTAAATTTTTTTTTGTTTCATCGGGACCAAGGTTCGGAAGGACCCCGTCATTACCGGGGGGAGATGACCGATCTTCTGGTGTCCAAAGGGCATGAACGAGGAATTCCGCGCCGCGGGGCGCTGGGCCCGGGTCTTGGGTCCGGAGTTGGGCGGAACGGCACTGCTTTCTGCCCCCTTTTATCAACGTGGGGTTTGTGTGGTGGGGTTGTTGTTTTTGGGGTGGTTTTAAATTTTAAAAAATAATATAATATAATAATATATATATAAAATTAATTTTATAATATAATTATATTTATAAAATTTTATTATATAATAATAATATTAAAAAAAATATATATATATAAATATATATATATATAATTATATATATATATATAAAATTTTTTAAGAATTTAGTATATTATATTTTTTATATATATATATATATATTAAATTTTTAAAAATTATATATAT
>NC_051393.1:6037886-6042886 GCF_015228065.2 Penaeus monodon
CTATGATAGCATAGATGCTCATGCATACACTCATATGGACATTTACTCTTGTGCATGTGATTTTGATTCACACACTCCCACTGCTTAACGTTTGCGTGCACACACACATCCATGTGTGTATATACACACATGAATATACATACATCATGCATACTGTCACACATATTTGTACGCACACACACACACACACACACACACACACACACACACACACACACACACACACACACACACACACACACACACACACACAAAACACACACACGCACGCACGCACGTGTGTGTGTGTGTGTGTGTGTGTGCATATCTGTGTGTATGCTTCTGTATATATTCATTTTATCATCACTTCTTCATCCATTCAAACATCTTTTCATTTCTTTCTTCATTTATACATTCATCCATCTATATCCATTTTGTTGTTGTTGTTTTCACTCATTCCTTATAAACATCAGAATAGTCCCAAGCACTAACCAATCATCAATCCAACATAAAAAAAAAAATAACAATGTAATCCCTACCTCAATTTCGTTATAGCGAAGTAACCACACACCCTGGTCTTATTCACCCGGACTAAAGACTCCACGCAAGCAACTATACTTTTAAAAATACGAGGTTCCCAGTCAGCTGGGCACAGCAAGCAGCAGCAGGCAAGCAACAAAACACTGGAACTTCACACGTTCGAGAACTTCGCGCTTGAACGGGTCCATGCTTTTTTTTTTTCGTTTTTTTTTTGTTTTATGTGTTTTTCGTCTTTTTTTTTACGGAAGGATTTGAGGAGGGAGGGAAGGAAGGAGGTGGAGGTGAGGGGGAGGGGAGGAGGGAGGAGGTGGAGGTGAGGGGGAGGGGAGGAGGGAGGAGGTGGAGGTGAGGGGGGGGGGGAGGAGGGAGGAGGTGGAGGTGAGGGGAGGGGAGGAGGGAGGAGGTGAGGGGAGGAGGGAGGAGGTGGAGGTGAGGGGAGGGGAGGAGGGAGGGAAGAAGGTGGCGAGAAGGGGAAGAAAAAAAGTGGAGGAGTGAGAAGAAAGGAGGGGAATTGTTACTGAGTGAGCGAGGGGGAGGAAGAGAAACGGAAAAGGAGAATGAGGGGAAAAGGAAGAAAGAAGAAGCAAACGAGACAGGGAGATTAACACACACACACACACACACACACACACACACACACACACAACACACACACAATGTATTATATATATATATATATATATATATATATATATATAATATATATATATATATATATATATAATATACATATGTGTGTGTTTTGTGTGTGTGTGTGTGTGTGTGTACGTATGTAATATATATATATATATATATATATATATATATATATATATATATATATATATATATATAATATATATATATATATGAATATATAGCGTTGACCAGAGCTGATAACCAACGGCGAAGTAACGTAATCAATTTGATTAAGATACATGAAATAACTTTTAAACCACGGAAAATTGTTTTATGTAATACAGAATTCATTGATCTCGTTCTGTTTCCTGTGCGGCAGAGGGCGCCATGCTGCGTTCTCTTTATTTCTCTCATTTCGATAGATTTTTATTCTTAGAAATAATTAGGTTTCTCCTTCCCCCCCCCCTTCCCTTCCCTCTCTCTCTTCTCTCTCTCTCTCTCTCTCTCTCTCTCTCTCTCTCTCTCTCTCTCTCTCTCTCTCTCTCTCTCTCTTCTCTCTCTCTCTCTCTTTCTCTCTCTTACTATCTATCTTGCCACGTATGTCTCACCCTTTCTCTTTCTCTCTTTCTATCTACTATCTAACTCTCTCTCTCTCTCTCTCTCTCTCTTTCTCTCTCTCTCTCTCTCTCCTTTTTATCTCTCTCATTCGATTTTGATATAATTTATTTACGAATTTTATGTTCCCTTAACATTGCGATTGCGAACTGAAATTGGTTCCAAATGAAGCCAGGTTTTCTTTTCATTAGAATCAATGACCTATTTCTTGTAATCCAGTTAATGTTATTCCGTGTATTCATGTTATTTTTTAGCAACTACTATGAGTATTTAATGACACCCACAGAAGTTTTTTTTTTTTTTTTTTTTTTTTTTTAACTGGAGAGCACGATTGATAATTAGCACGTAAACGCACATATACATACACACACGCGCATGTACACACACACAACTCACACACACACACACACACACACACACACACACACACACACACACACACACACACACACACACACACACACACACACACAGAAAAATAAAGTGGCTGGCCGCTGAAGACCGTACTTTGATATAAAAGTGAATGTATGTATGTATGAATGTAGACACATAGGTTTATACGCACACACAAGGTACCTAAGTCTTAAATGTACCTTATTACTTAAGTCTTTATGTGTACCTTACGTACGGACATAGATCCAGAAATGCGCACACAGTCACGTACACTGACTCTCAGAAGGGCAGCGAGTCAGTCCAAAAGGAGCTTAACTTCTGTGATTTTGACTAAAGAGACAATTTCGAGCTGAAAAAGAAAGTAGGCTAAGGGTTGAAACGCCAAAACCATAACTCAACCTAAACACACATACAAATAAACATATAAACACAAACGCACAGACATATACACACACATATGCACACACACACAAACGCACACACTCACACTAACAAACACACACACACACACACACACGCACACTCACGCACACACACGCACACACACACACACACACGCACACGCTAACAAAGCAAAGATTAAAACCATTTTCCTTTTTCCTTTCACTCAAAGGTCTTTTTTAATTTCTCATCTCCTTAGTCTTTCTTCGCTTTTGTCTTTCTTTCCTTTGTTTTTCTCTCTCTCTTTATTTATTCCTTTGTTCCTTGTTTCCATTCTGTCTTGTTCTTTGTTCCTTGATTTATTTCTTCCTCTACATCTTTCTTTGAATTGTGTTCTTGTTCTTAGTCTAATTATCTATTATTACTGTTCTTTTATTTATCTTTCGCTATTTCCTCTGTCTATCTCCCGTCTCTCGGTCTTCCTCTTTTCTTCTTCGCCCCCTATCCTTCATTTCTCCTTCTCCCTATTTGCTCATCTCACCCTTCTTCTTCAGTCTCCTTTCTTTTTCTCTCCCTCTCTCCCAAATTGCCTTTTGTCTCGCCTTTTCCTTATTCCTCTTCCTCCAATCGCCCTCTCCCTCTACCCTTTTCCTATCCTGTCCCTTCTCCCTCTCCCTCTCACTCTCCCTCTACCCTCCTCCTATCCCTCCCTTCTCCCTCTCCCTCTCCCTCTCTCTCTCTCTCTCTCCTCCCCTGCTCCCTCCACCCTCCTACCCCTCACTCTCCCTCCCCTCCTATCCCCTTCCTTCTTCTTCCTCCTCCTCTCCTTCTCCCTCCTCCCCCTCCCTCTCCCTTTCTCTCTCCATTCCTCCTCTTCCTCTCCCTTTCTCTTTTCCTTTCCCTCTCCCTCTCCCTCCCCCTTCCCCTCCCCCTATCCCTCTCCCTCACCCACCTCCCCTCCTCGCCTCCTCCCTCCACCCTCCTAACCATCCCTCTCCCACACACCTCCTACCCCCCCCCTCCTTCTTCCTCCTCCTCTCTTTCTCCCTCCTCCCTCCTCCCTCTCCCTTTCTCTTTTCCTTTCCCTCTCCCTCTCCCTCCCCCTTCCCCTCCCCCTATCCCTCTCCCTCACCCACCTCCCCTCCTCGCCTCCTCCCTCCACCCTCCTAACCATCACTCTCCCACACACCTCCTACCCCCTCCTCCTCCTCCTCCCCCCCTCCTAACCTCCCCTCCTCCTCCTCCCCCCCCCCTAAATCCGACCCTATCACCCAGGAATCCAATAAGTGGGAAAGTTTGTACAAGAAGCACAAAGCTAACAATACAGAATCTTTCGGTCGACAAGCGGGAGTGGAGAAGGGGAATGGGGGAGGGGGGGGGTGATGGGGGAGGAGGAGGGGTGATGGGGGAGAAGGGGATTGGGTGAGGGGGAGGGGAGAGGGAGGGGGTAGGGGTGATGGGGGAGAAGGGGAATGGGTGAGGGGGAGGGGAGAGGGAGGGGGTAGGGGTGATGGAGGAGAAGGGGAATGGGTGAGGGGAAGAAGGGGAAGAGGAGGGGTGATGGGGGAGAAGGGGAAGGAGAGGAGAGGGGAAGTGGGAGAGAGGGAAGGGTAGGAGAAGGGGGAAGAGGGGGAGGGATGAAGGGGGGAGAGGGGTAGGGAAGATTGCGTGAGGGTAAGAGTGGGGAGGGGGGGAGGGAGTGTTCCCGTCTCGCATTTTGTTCCGTTAAACTTTTATTTACATATTTACAAAGGCTTGTGTATATTTGTTTTTTATCAAGGGGCATGTTTGTTAAAGAGAGAAACAGACAGACAGAAGGGAGGGCAGGACAGCTGAAAGTAGATAGATAGAAGATGAAAAGGGAGATAAAGTAATGACAGAGAGAGAGAGAGAGAGAGAGAGAGAGAGAGAGAGAGAGAGAGAGAGAGAGAGAGAGAGAGAGAGAGAGAGAGAGAGAGAGAAGGAGAAGGAGAAAGAGAAGAAGGAGAGAGAGAGAGAGGAGAAGGAGAGAGAGAGAGAGAGAGAGAGAAAGAGAGAGAGAGAGAGAGAGAGAGAGAGAGAGAGAGAGAGTTACCCATTTTACGTACAACGTGATGAGCTAAAATCCAATAACTCAAATTCTATTTATTTTACGAATTAGAGTCCAATCATCTCTATATCCCCCCCCCCCCCAAAAAAAAAGTAAATAAATAAATAAAAAAATAAGGATGTTGTAACCTGAATATGCCCTTCTGCTTTTAATACTAGCTTTTTTGTCTCTCTTTCTATCTTTTTTCTTTTCTTTTCTTTTTTGTGTATTTTGATTTTTTTTGTTTATCCCTCTATCTATCTATCTATCTATCTATCTATCTATCTATCTATCTATCTATCTATCTATCTATCTATCTATCTGTCTGTCTGTCTATCTGTCTATCTATCTCTCTATCTCTCTATCTATATATCCATCTATCTATCTAATAACTGTTTCTCCTGAC
>NC_051393.1:6047886-6050386 GCF_015228065.2 Penaeus monodon
GAAAGAGAAAAAATAAAAATAAAAGAGAAGAAAGGAAGAAAGAGAAACAAAAGAAAATAAGATACAGAAAGAAAGAATAAAGAAAAGAGCATGAAAGAGAGAAGAAAAGAGGAAGAAAGAAAGAGAAAGAGAACAAGAGAAAAGAGAGAAAAAGAAAGAAAGAGAAAGAACAACAGAAAAAAAAAGAACGAGAAAGAGAACAAGAGAAAAAGGAGAGACAAAAAGAACAAAAAAAAGAGAGAGAAAAAGAACAAGAGAAAAAGGGAGAGATAAAAAGAACAAGATAAAAAAAAGAGAGAGAGAAAAAGAACAAGATAAAAAGGAGGGAGAGGGAAGGAGATAAGAGGCCAGAGAACAATCCTCTGTTCACGTTGCTTGTTGCACTATCAATGCCTGTTGCTTGCTTGTTGACGGCAATATCAGCTGCCCTCTATTTCTGGCGAGAGGCTGACGTTCACTATTATCATGATTACTACCGATAATATCATTGGTACGGGTGATAGTGCTGTTTACTAATGCTGTTTTGTTGTTTCGTAGTTGTTGTTGGATTTGGTGGTGTTATTACGAGCGTCGTTGTTGTTGTCATTGTTACTATTATGATTGTTATGACTAGCATTAATGTTAGTAATAGTTTTATTATCATAGCTGTCAATAATCTTTATGTTATTACTGTTATTATCATCATCATATCTATCTTCGAGTTCTGGTCCACAAAATCTAATCATTCCTATGGCTGGATTAATAGATAGATTGTTAAATGATAGACTGTTTAATTAACCTACACGGAATGTATAAATCAGAAATCATATCTCTATGGTCATTTTTACAAGTGATTAACACTTATTTTTCTTCTTCTGTTCAGATAATTTGATCCGTTATTGACAAGATTTTCAGTATAATATCTTATTCACAGATGAAAAGTGACAAAAATCTTCCGCAAGACATTGCAAGTACACACTAAACTGCCTCTGAATTTCGCTATAACCAACGCGCTTCCCAAGACACTATCATTATCAGAGCGAATATCGATATTGGTAAACATGTGATAGCCCGTTTGATGTTTATCAATGTTCTTAGCACGTCGAGAGAACAGTAATTGTTATAGTGTGTCGATTTTGTTCTCCGTGCAATAGCTTCATGGGGAGTGTTGCTTTTAACATAATAATCCTCCTCAATTAGCTGAGTCCTTAGGAGCTAACGTACAGATACCCGGTCTTCCTGCGGGAGCAAAGTTCGTATCAATTTTCCTTTCGGTAGTGTACAAGTTACCTAATTAGTGCGCCTTTAACTTTCTGATATTATGTTATATATTTTCTGATAACTGAAGGAGCTGCTTCTTTATAATGTTGCTTCCTCGTGCAAATTTAATTCCATGTGTGTGTGTATTTTATATATATATATATATATATATATATATATATATATATATATATATATATATATATATATATATATATATTATATATATATATATATATATATATATATATATATAATATATATATATATTATATATATATACATATATATATATATTAGATATATATTATATATATATATATATATATATATATATATATATATATATATATATATATATATATATGCATATTGCGCGCAGGTGAGTGTGTGTGTGTGTGTTTGTGTGTGTGCGTGTGTGTGTGTGTGTGTGTGTGTGTTCATATACACGCACATCCTCCACACTGCATATATATATATATATATATATATATATATATATATATATATATATATATATATATATATATATATATATATATATATACTTACACACAAACACAAGCACACACACACACATGTGTGTATGTATGCATATATATATATATATATATATATATATATTATATATATATATATATATATATATATATATATATATATATATATATATATGTATGTATATATATAAGATTCCTTGCGAATATCAATGCCTTTGTAGTAGTGCAGACGTAGTGACGACAAGAATAGTGGAAAGAAGACAAGGCGAAGGAAAAACAAGGGAAAAAAATGTATGGACAGAATAGTAAGAATATTTGGAGGGCGATTCACAGACACAAATCCCGGACAGAACTTTAAGAACAGAGAAGATTGCGTTCCGGAAGTGCCGGCGACCTAGAAGAAAGGGGAGTGAGGGGGAGGGGAGGGAGGGGATGGGGATGGGAGAAAGGAGGGAAAGGGAAGGGGAGGGAAGGAAGGGGAGGGGATGGGAGAGAGGAGAAGGGGATGGGAAGGACAAGAGAGGGGAAGGGAAAGGGAAGGGCGAAATGGGGGGGAAAGGGAGGAGAGGAGATGGGAAGGGGGGGAGAAGGGAGGGGAAGGGAACGGTGACCTTTAATGTAGGAGTTGGGGGTGGGGGTGGGGGTGAGGGAGTGGGGGAACGGTGACCTGTAATGTAGGGGTAGGGAGTGGGGGTGGGGGTGAGGGAGTGGGGGAACGCTGACCTGTAATGTAGGGGTTGGGGTGGGGGGGGTGAGGGAGT
>NC_051393.1:6057886-6060386 GCF_015228065.2 Penaeus monodon
GCGGCCGAAGAACCCCGGTTTGGGAGGGCAGGGACAGGGGGGGATGAAGGCCGGCCGGGGAGGGGGGTTGGTGACGGCGGGGGGGGCAGGGCCCGGAAGCGGGGCCGCCCGGGCCCCCCCAATGAGGGGGGGCCGCCGGGGTTTTAAAAGGGCCCGCAGCCGGGGGGGGCGGAGAGGGGGAAAAAGGGGTTTGAGGAAGTGAAATCTGGGGTATCCACACACCCACACCACAACATACCCAAAAACCCACACACCCCCAAAAACCCAACAACCCCTCCCCACCAACACCCAGCCCCCACCAACACACACCCCAAAAAAACCCAAACAACAACAACCACACACCCCCACCCCCACACCCACACACCCCCCCCACACCAAACACACCCCACACCCACCCACACACACCCCACACACCCCCCACAAAAGGGAAAAACCAAATATTATATAATAATTATATTTTATATATATTATATTTTAAAATTTTTATTTATATTTTCGAGGGAGAGGGGAAAGGGGAGAGGGGAGCCGGGGAAAGGGGAAATCCTGTTATTATATTTTTTATTTTAATATTTATTTTTTTTTTTTTTTTTTATTTTTATACTGCACCCCCGAGTAAAAAAAGAATGAAAAAAGAAATGAGAACCCCAAATTTGCCCCTTCGTCCCCCCTCCCCCCCCCCACCCCCCCCCCCCCCCCCCCCCCCCCCCGGGGGAAAAAAGGAGAGAAAAAAAGGAAAAACTTTTCCCCCCGGAACCCACTCTCGTCTCGCGCCCGCCCACCAAACTTGCCTCTTTTTACGAGATAAATTTTGGGGATCTTGTCCCCCTTTTCTTTTTTTCCCCTCTCCCTCTCCCTTTCTCTCTCTTCCTTTCCTCTCACTCTGTCCCCTCCTCCTCTCCCCTCTCCCTTTCTCTCTCTTCCTTTCTCCTCACTCTATCCCCTCCTCCCCTCCCCTCTCCCTTCTCCCTCTTCCTTCCTCTCTCTTCCTTTCCCCTCTCCCTTCCTCCTTCCCCTTCTCCTTCCCCCTCTCTCCCCCCTTTCCCCTCCCCCTTCCCCCCTCCCCCCCCCCCTCCCCTTCCCCCCTCCCCTCCCCCTCCCCCCCCTCTCCCTTCCCCCTCTCCCTTCCCCCCCTTTTCCCCTTTTTCCCCCCCCCCTCCCCCTTCCCCTCCCCCTCCCCCCCCTTCCCCCTCCCCCTTTCCCCCCTCCCCCTTCCTTTTCCCTTCCCCCTCCCCCCTTCCCCCCCTTCCCTTTCCCCCCTCCCTCCCTTCCCCCCCTCCCCCCTTTTCCCCCTTTCCCCTTTTTCCCCCCCTTCCCTCCCCCTTTTCCCTTTCCCCCCCTCTCCCTTTTCCCCCCCCCCTCCCCCCCTTCCCCTCCTCTTTTCCTTCCCCCCTCCCCCTTCCCCCTCGCCCTTTCCCCCCTCCCCCTTCCCCCGCCCTTTTCCCCCCCCCCTCCCCTTTTCCCCTCTTTTCCCCCCCCTTCCCTTTTCCCCCCCCCCCTTCCCCCTTTCCCCCCTTCCCTTTTCCCATCCCCCCCTTCCCCCCTTTTCCCCCCCTTCCCCTTTAAAAACCCCTCCCCCCCCCTCCCTTCCCCCCTCCCCCCTTTTCCCCCTTTTCCCCTTTCCCCCCCTTTTCCTTTCCCCCCTTTTCCCTTCCCCCTCTCCTTCCCCCTCTCCCCCCTCCACCCTTGTTCCCAGAGCCTCCTGCTTGCCGTCCGCCGCTCGTTCGCTCGCCCGGTGGCTTTAAAGGGGGTTTCCCGCTGGAGGCCGGTAAACATCATTGACGCGAAGGGAGTGGTGGGGAGTGGGGAGTGGGGAGGGGAGGAGTGAGAAGTGGGGGCAGGAGTGGGCGTGGAGAGTTGGGAGGGGAGGAGTGGGGTTGGGGGGTAGTGGAGAGTGGAGGAGAGGAGGATGGGTGGGGTGGGGGAGGGTAGGGAGTGGGTAGGGAGGGGGTGGGTGGGAAGTTGGTGGAGAGGGGAGGAAGAGGGTGGTGGAGAGTAGGGAGAAGTGGGGAGGGGGGTAGGGAGTGGAGGGATGGTGAAAAGTGTGGAGTTGGGGGGGATGGAGTGTGGGGAGTGAGGTGGGTAGGGAGTCGGAAAAGAAGGAGTGGGGAGTGGGTGGGTGGTAATATGAGTGGGTAGGGAGGAGAGGAGAGTGAGTTTAGATAAGGGGAGGTGAGGTGCTCATGTATGTGTGTGTGTGTGTGTGTGTGTGTGTGTGTGTGTGCTCGTGTATGTGTGTTTGTGTGTGCGTGTGTGTGTGCTTGTGTGCTCGTGGGTATGTGTGTGTGTGTTTGTGTGCTTGTGTGGTCGTGGGTATGTGTGTGTGTGTTTATGTGCGTATATGTGTGCTTCAATGCTTTTGCATATGTGTGTGTGGGCTTGTGTGCTTGTGTACTTGTATGTGTGTGCTTTTGTGTGTGGGTGCGTCTGTTTGTATATTGCATATCTGTGTTTGTGTGTGTATGTGTGTGTGTGTGTGTGTGTGTGTGTGCATATGTACTTA
>NC_051393.1:6067886-6070386 GCF_015228065.2 Penaeus monodon
GGTCCTTGCCACAACACACACGCTCATTCAGAAAAATAACATACATGATATATAAAGAATATCTAACACATAACAATCCTCCAAACAAACTTTATGAGCCTATAACCAACATCACTTGCTTTGATATGACCGACTTGCTGATACTAGCATAAACACAGTGTATGTTATGCTCTTGTAAATGAACATACCGGCTGCAGGTACAAATTGCGCCCTACGGTTATTACTGTAATAATAAACCACGGCGGTAAAACACCTATTACAATATCATCCGTGTTACGTAAACCCCCAACACGTACCAGTGGCGTCGGTGAGAAAGGTCTATGTTGCAAAAAAAATTATAATAAATAAAATAAATAAAAAGAAAACACTGCGCGCAGACGGGTGGTTAACACATGCTCCGACCTCACACTTTTGATCCGAAGCTTGCATAAACAGCGTAGTTGAACATAGGTCGTGTGAACTCTGAGATTAAGATAGACTGATCTTTGGTATGTATATAAGTATGAAAAAACGGGGAGACAGACAGACATATAGGCAGACAGAAAGACAGACAGACTAAATGAGTGAGTGATGGAGTGAGAAAAAAAAGAGAAAAAGTAACAGTCAGGGACAGAATCTGAGACAGAGAAAGAAAGAGGGAGAATTTGAAAATAGAGAGAGAGAAAGAGAAAGAGAGAGAGAGAGAGAGAGAGAGAGAGAGAGAGGAGAGAGAGAGAGAGAGAGAGAGAGAGAGAGAGAGAGAGAGAGAGAGAGAGAGAGAGAGAAACAGGAGAGAGAGAGAGAGAAAGAGAAAGAAAGAGGGAGAGAGAGAGAGAGAAAAAAAACGAGAGAGAGAGCGAGAGCGAGAGAGAGAGAGAGAGAAGTAAAAATGAAAGAAATCACTTCTTTCTTCCCCCCATCCTCTTCTTTCTATCCTCCAACTAATATCAGAAGTTGGACGCTGTAATTTGGGCTATACATTCCCCATAACATTTTCTCCCGGCCCCTTCCCCTCACCCCCACCCCCCTGGGAAATCCCCTCATTAGTTGATACGGCAGTTTTGAATTAAAGACATTATTATTATCATTAGATTCCTGTTGCTGCTAATGCTGTTGCTGCTAATGCTGTTGTTGCTAATGCTGTTGTTGCTAATGTTGTTGCTGCTAATACTGTTGCTGTTAATACTGTTGCTACTGATATTGTTATTGTTGATATTTTTGTTTTTGTTGTTGGTGTTATTGTTGTTACAGTTGTTATTGTATTTGTTGTTGTTATTATCATTAAGTAGTAGTATTCTTGTTATCAAAAAAATAACAGCATCGTTATAGATAGTGTTGTTGTTACTTTTATTGTGAGTGTTATTCCTTTTTTTTGGGGGGGTAATGACTGAAATAATAATGATAATAACAACAATAATGATAATAATAATAATGATAATAATAATAATAATAATAATAATAATAATAATAATAATAATAATATTGATGGTAATAATAACAATAATGATAGTAATGGTAATAATGATAATAACAATAATAACAATAATTATAGTAATAATGATAATAATAATAATAATAATATGATGATGATGATGATGATGATAATAACAATAATAACAATAATAAAAGAATAATGATCCTAACCATATGAAAAAAAATAATGATAATGATAATAATGATAATGATGATGATGATGATAATAAGAAGAATAAGAATAAGAAGACTAACGATAATGACAATAATTTCATTTACAGCAATGATGATAATAATAGCATTTGCCGTTGTCGTTGTGTTTCTTAAAACTAATTTTCAGTAATAATTCTAAGAAATTATTTTGCCATCATTTTTGTTGCTGTTACTACCGTTGCCTTTTTTTTTAATTCCTTCCAAAAGTGAATATGTTGATTGTTAATGATCCTTACGTGAGGCTCATTAAGGCACCGTTGCTTCATATTCAGTGCTGCATGATTAGTATCATTAATCATTGTATGCAAACCGGAAGATGGAACTTTTGCTGTTGTTTGTTTAGATTTTATGATGTCCATGATGGTCGTGCTGATATGTTAATGGTTATGTTATGAGAAGGATCTTATTATAATTGTGATATTTTTTTCTACTATTATAGGTAAAGCCTTGATAATATACCCTTACAGAATAGTCGTTACTTTAAAAAATATTATTGTTACAGATATAGTGTCAATTATACGTTCCCAGAAAAGACAAAGATGATACCTTATAAAAAGATATTCCCTAACAGTTCCTTGAAATTGTAACATCTTACATTATAAAGCATTAACTAACCATACTCCCAGAGAAGCTACTGATTTTTTCTCTCTAAAACACAATGAACTAAAACATCTGCCAGCAATTTTCAGTCAAGCACAAAAGACCTGCAACGCTAATAAACGAATTTCGTCCTTAATCATCTCGAAACCACAAGAATTCAGGATGTTTTTTATTATTTCGGGTAGGGGGGGGGAGAAGATTTAGTTTAAGGGGGGATGAAACAGCAAATCTAATT
>NC_051393.1:6077886-6080386 GCF_015228065.2 Penaeus monodon
AGTGGAACCTCGGCTTAACATCTAAGGGTGGGAGGGGAATATAACGTCTTAGGTCTGGACCCCGCAGTTCTCCAGATAGCGCGCCGAGGTTTAGTCAATATGGACGATAATGCTCGACCCGAGTCTGGTTTCTAAAAGTTAGAGTTATAGTGGAACCTCGGCTCTACCGGTCTCTTTCTTCTCCCTCTTTTACTCCTTCTTTCCCATCTCCCTCTTCCCTCCCGTCCTCCACCCATCTCTCCCCCATTCCTCCCTCTTCCCCTCACCCAAGACTATCCCTTATTTTTGCGAGTTTTAACATATAATCCTTGTTGTTTTATTGTTGTTGTTGTTGTGTTTTTTTGTTTTTGTTTTTTTGTATTTGCCTCCGCATGCTATTTATTGTTTATTCGGTTCTTTTTATATATTTTTTGTGATTGATATTCTCTCTGTTTTAAATGCAAGAATTTGTATTTTATGTACACACACATATATGCTAATATATAAACGCATATACATCTCATATTCTGGTAGAGAGGTAGAGAGATAGAGAGATAGAAAGACATATAGACAGTCTGGCAGAAAGAGAAAGAAAAAGAGAGTGAAATGGGGAGACAGAGAGACAGAGAGAGAGAGAGAGAAGAGAGAGAGAGAGAGAGAGAGAGAGAGAGAGAGAGAGAGAGAGAGAGAGAGAGAGAGAGAGAGAGAGAGAGAGAGATAAAGACTTATATACATACATACATACATACATACATACATACATACATACATACATACATACATACATACAAACAATTAAACAAATAAACAAACAAACAAACAAACAAACATTCACACATACATACATACACACATACACACATTATATCTTGCCTCTATTATCTGTGTTAGTGTGTTTAATTATGACATTGATGATAACAGTAGGATATACATTGCAAGTACTTAATGCAAGGTATAGCGTTAGCGAGCTCGGGGATGTTGTGGCCATGTGTGTGTGTATGAGGATGTGTTTGTTTGTTTGCCTGTGCGCCCGTGTGTGTGTGTGTGTGTGTGTGTGTGTGTGTGTGTGTGTGTGTGTGTGTGTGTGTTATCTTGATTCTGTTCAAGTGACAAACATCTCCCGAAACATAAACGCCTCATATACAGCATTTAAATAAAAAATAGTAAATCAAAAATGAAGGATGAAAATCTAATCAGAACAAAACATCACAAAAAATGAGAGAAAACGAATTGATAAACGGAGACAAATAAAACAAAGACACAGATAGGAGAGCAAGGACAGACAGAAATAATAAAAATAAGGAAAACAATATAAGAAAAAATATTTATATATAAGAAAAAAATGAAAATAACAAGTAAAAAAAAAACACACACAAAAAAGCACCTAAAAATAACAACGATAAAAAAATAAATAAATAAAAACAGAAACAAAACAAAGACGAACAAAAGAAAAAAAAATAGATAAATAAACGAGAAAAAAACGAAGCGAAACGGAAAAAAACAACAGAATACGACTGCTCAGCACGCTTTCTAAAATACCTTCACTGTTCACGCAGTAGATAAGCCTGTCTGCTTAAGCCGGCCTGCAGCCGGCCAAAAGCTGATCATACTCCGCAAACCATGACGGTCAACTGGTTTTCTTCGTGTATTCTCATTCTGTCTTCCATTTTCTTCTTCTTCTTCTTCTTCTTCTTTTGATTCGTCTGATAATCTTACAATGTTTTTTTTTTCAGATTACCTTATCTTTTTTTTTTCTTTTTTTTGATTCGTCTGATAATCTTACATTTTGTTCCTTTGTTCTTTTCTTTTCTTTCTTTCTTACCTTCTCTCTCTCTCTCTCTCTCTCTCTCTCTCTCTCTCTCTCTCTCTCTCTCTCTCTCTCTCTCTCTCTCTCTCTCTCTCTTTCTCTCTCTGTCCTCTCCCCTCAGCTTTCGTGTTAACAG
The DNA here is from genome assembly GCF_015228065.2 of Penaeus monodon. Classification (NCBI taxonomy): domain Eukaryota; kingdom Metazoa; phylum Arthropoda; class Malacostraca; order Decapoda; family Penaeidae; genus Penaeus; species Penaeus monodon. The sequence goes on from NC_051393.1 coordinate 6,079,809, forward strand.
GACATCACCTTTGTCCCTCCTCCTCGCCTTCCCCTCCCTCCTCCTCCCCATTTCCACTCTTCTCTTCCATTTCCCCTCTTCCCTTAGGTCGTCTCTAGCCCCTCCCCCTTCTCTCCCCTCCCCCCCACCCCCACCCACCCCTCCCCCTCCTGGTCCATGGAGCATCACTGCACACGGCACGCTAAGTCGCTCTCAACGGCTGTTACCGACCCTATTTTCTTCCTCTCTTCTATCTCCCCTTTGCTCCCTCCCCTCTCTCTCTCCTCTCTCTCTCTCCTTCTCTTCTATTTCCCCTTCCACCCTTTCCTCCCTCTTCTCCCTCCCCTCTCCCTCTCTCTCCTTCTCCTCCCTTTCCCTTCCTTTCTCTTCCCTTCCCTTCCCTTCTCTTTCCTTCTCTTCTCTTCCCCCCCACCACTTCTTCTCGGTAACTGGTCTGTAGAGTGAGAAGGAAGGGGAGAAGGAGAGAAGGATGAATGATGGAGAGAGGGAAAAGGAAGGAGACGGAGAGGGAACGAGAGAGGGAGAAGAAGAGAAAGAGTGAGAAGAAGAGGAAGAGGAAGAGGATATGGGAGAGAAAT
>NC_051393.1:6124182-6131682 GCF_015228065.2 Penaeus monodon
ATATAAAAATATTTTATATTATATATTATATATATATATATATATAATAATATATAAATTTATTAATAAAAAATTTTTAATATAATATATTATATATATATAATTTTTATTATATATAAAAAACTACATACATAATACATACATACTAATTAAAAATACATATATATATATATATATATATTTCATATAAAATAAAATATTAAAAAATACATAATATATTATATATAATAATATAAAATTTTATATATATATATATATTATATATATTAATATAATATATAATATTTAATAATATCTATATATATATAATAATTTTTATATTTTATATATATATATAATTTATTACCCTATATATATATTATAAATAAAATATATATATTATTATAATATATATTTGTATATATATATATATATATTATTATATTTAAATATATAATATATATAAAAATAATATATAATATACATTCATAATATTAAATATAAAATATAATATATATATATAAAAAAATTTAAAAATAATATAATATATAATATAAAAATTTTTTTTTTTTATATATATTATAAATTTTAAAATAAAACATATACATTATAATTCATATATATATATATATTATTATATATACATTAATAATTCATTTTAAAAAAATTTTTTATTAAATATACATTATAAAATAAAAATATATATATTTAATATATAAATAAAAAAAATATCCTTAAAACATAAAAACATATAATTATATATTATATAATATATATATAAATTTTAAATATAAAATTTTAATTTTATATATTAAAATATTATATATAATTTTAAAAAAAAAATTAATTTTAAAATAAATATTTTTAAAAAAATAATATATATATATAAAAATTTTTTTATATAAAAAATTTTTTTTTTTTAAAAAAAAAATATATATAAATAATTTTTTTTTATATATATTTATTTTTCCCCAAAAATTTTTTTATTTTTTTTATATAAATTTTTTTTCCAAAAAAAATATAAAAAAAAAAATTTTTTTTTTTTTTAAATATATTATTTTTTTTAAAAAAAAAAAAAAAAAAAATATATATATTTAAATATTTTTTTATATATAAAAAAAATTTTTTATTTAATTTTTATATATATTAATTTTAAAAAATAAAAAAAAATTTATAATAAAATTTTTTTATATCCCTTTTTTTATAATATTAAAAAATTTTACATAAAACCAAAAATATAATTTTCATATAATTTTTAAAAAAAAAAATTTTTTTTTACATATATTTTAAAAAACCAAAAAAAAAAAAAAAAAAAAAAAATTTTTTTTTTAAAATAAAATTTTTTTAATATAATATATAATATAATTAAATTTTTAAAAAATACCTATTATAATTTTAAAAAAAAAAAAAAAAAAAATATTATTTTTTAAAAAAAAATTAAAAAAAAAAAAAATTTTTTTTTTATATATATTTTTTTTATATAATACTTTTTTTTTTATTTTTATATTTTTCCCTAAAAAAAAAAATTTTTTTTTTTTTTATTTATATAAAAAAAATATAATTTTTTTTTTTTTTATTAAAATAATATATTTTTTAAATATAAAAATTTTTTTTTTTTTATAATTTAAAATTTTTATTTATTTAAAAATATTTTTAAAAAAAAAAATATTTATTTTTATAAAAAATTATATATATATATATATATTATAAAATAAAAAATTTTTTTTATATATATTTTTTTTTTATAATAAATTTTTATATTTTTATTTTTTTTTTTTAAAAAAATAATAAAATTTTTTTATATTATATATATTTATAAAAATATATATATAAATAAAATTTTTTTTAAAAATTAAAATATATATAAAAATTTTTTTAAATTTTAAAAAAAAAAAAAAAAAATTTTTTTTTTTTTTTATTTTAAAAAATTTAAAAAAAAAAATTTTATATATTTTTTTTTTTTTTTTTTTTTTTTTTAAAAAAAAAAAAAAAAAAAAAAAAAAAAATAATTAAAATAAAAAATAAATTTTTTTAAAAAATATAAAAAAAAAAAAAATTTTTTTTTTTTTTTTATATATTTAAAAAAATATATAAAAATTTTTTTAAAAAATATTTTTAAAAAAAATTTTTTTTTAAAAATTTTTTATATATATTTTTTAAAAAAATTTTACAAAATAAAAATATAAAAAATTTTTTTTATATATATATATATATTTTTTTTTTTTTATTATAATATATTTTTAAAAATTATTTTTAAAAAAAAAAAAAATTTTAAAAAACCAAAAAAAAAAAAAAAAATTTAAAAAATTTTTATTATATTTTTAAAAAAAAATATATTTTAAAAATTTTTTTTTTTTATATAATTTAAAAAAATATATATATTATTTTTTTTAAAAAAAATTTTTTTTTTATATTTTTATAAATTTATTTTTAAAAAAATTTTTTTTTTAAAAATATATAAAATTTTTTTATTTTTTATATATTATTTTATTTTTTTTTTTTTTAAAAAAAAAGTATAAAAAAAAAAGGGTTTTTTTATATTTTTTTTTTATTATTAAAAATTTTTTATTTATATGTTTTAAAAAATTTTTTTATTTATATTTTTTTTAAATTTTTTTTTATTTATATTATTTTATAAGTATAATTTTATATTTAAATTTTTTTTTTATTTTATTTAAAAATTTTATTAATTTATTAGGGTTTTTTTTGGTTTTTTTCCCCCCCCAAAAAAAAACCCCCTTTTTTATTTTTTTTATTTTTTTTTCCCTTTTTTTTTTTTTCTTTTATCCCTTTTTATTTATTTTATTTTTTTTTTTTTTTTTTTTTTTATCTTTTTTTTTTTTTTTTTTTTTTTTTTTATTTTTAAAAAATTTTTTTTTTCCTTTTTTTTCCCCTTTTTCCCCCTTTTTTTTTCTTTTTTTTTTTTTTTTTTTTTTTTTTTTTTGGTTTTTTTTCTCCTTTTTTTTTCTTTTTTTTTTTTCTTCCCCTTTTTTTCCCCCCCCCCCCCCCCTTTTTTTTTTTTTTTTTTTTCCCCCCCCCCCCTTTTTTTTTTTTCTTTTCCCCCCCTTTTCCCCCTCTTCTTCTTTTTTTTTTTTTTCTCTCTCCCTTCCCCCCCTTCTTTTTTCCCTCTCTTCTCTTTCCCTTCTCCCTCTCCCTCTCTCTTCTTCTCTCTCCCCTTTTTTTTTCTTTTCTCTCTCTTTTTTCTCTTTTTCTTTCTTCTTCTCCCCCCTTTTTTTTTTTTTTTTTTTTCTTTCTTCCTTTTTCTCCCCCCCCCCCTTTTTTTTTTTTTTTTTTTTTTCTCCCCTTTTTTTTTTTCCCCCCCCCCTCCTTTTCCCTTTTCCTTTTCATCTCCCTCCTTTTCCCTTTTTTCCCCCCCCCTCTCTCTTCCCCCCCCCTTTTCTTCTCTCCCCCTCTCTCTCTCCCCCCCTTTTCCCCCCCCCCTTTTTTTTTTTTCCCCTCTTTTTCCCCCCCCCTTTTCCCCTTTTTTTTTAAATCCTTTTTCCCCCCCTTTTTCCTTTTCTCTCTCCCCCTCTCCTTTTTTTTTTTCCCCCTTTCCCCCCCTTTTTTTTCCCCCCCCCTCCCTTCCCTCTCTTTTTTTTCTCCCTTTTTTCCTTTTTTCCCCTTTTTTCCCTTTTTTTCCCCCTTTTTTTTTTCCCCCCCCCCCTCCTTTTTTCTCCCCCTTTTTTTTCTTCTCTTTTTTTTTCCCCCCTTTTTTTTTTTTTTTCCCCCCCCCTCTTCTTTTCCCCCCCCTTTTTTTTTCTGTCTTTTTTTTTTCCCCCCCCCCCTCTTCTTCCCCTTTTTCTTCTCCTCTCCTTGGGTTTTTTCCCCCCCTCTCTCTCTCCCCCAAATTTTTCTCCCTCTTTTTTCTTTTTTCTCTCCCCCCCCTTTTTTTTCCCCCCCCCCCCCCCTTTCCCCTCTCTTCCCCGGGCTCTCCTTTTTTCTTCCCCTTTTCCCCCCCCTTTTTTTTTTTTTTCTTTTCTTTCCCCTCTGTCTCTCTCTTTCTCTCTCTCTCTCTCTCTCTTCCCCTCTTTTTCCCCCCCCCTTTTTTTTCTCTTTTCTCTCCCTTTTTCCCCTCTTTTTCTTCCCCTTTTTTCCCCCTTTTTTTTTCTTCCCCTTTTTTTCTCTCTTCTCTTTTTCCCCCCCCCTTTTTCCCCCCCCTTCCCTTTTCCCCTTCCCCTCTCTTTTTTTTTTTTTCTCTCCCCCCCCCCTTTTTTTCCCCCCCCCCCCCCTTTTTTTTTTTTTGGGCCCCCCCCCCCCTTTTTCTTTTCCCCCTTTTTTTCTCTCTCCCCCCCTTTTTTTTTCTCTCTCCTTTTCTCTCTTTTTTCCCCCCCTTTTTCTCCTCCCTTTTTTTCTCTCTCTTCTCTCTCTTTCCCCTTTTTCCCCTTTTTTTTTTTTTTTTTTCCCCCCCCCCCCCCTTTTCCCCCCCTTTCCCCTTCCCCTTCTCCCCTCTTTTTTTTTTTTCCCCCCCCCCTTTTTCTCTCTCTCTCTCTTTTTTCTCCCCCCCCCTTTTTTTTTTTCTTTCTCTTCCCCTTTTTCTCCCCCGGTTTTTTTCCCCTTTTTCCTCTCTCCTTCTCTTTCCCCCCTTTTCTTTTTTCCCTTCTCTCCCTCTCTCTCTCCTCTCTCTCTCTCTCTTCTCCTTTTCCCCCTCTCTTAAACTTTTTTTCCCCCCCTTTTTTTTTTTTCCCCCCCCTCCTTTTCCCCCCCCCCTTTTTTTTTTTTTTCTCCCCATTTTTTCACCTTTTTTTCCCCCCCCCCCCGTCCCCCCCCTTTTTTTTTTTTTCTCTTTTTCCCCCCTCTCTCTTTTTTTTTTTTTTTTCCCCCCTTTTTTTCTCTTTTTTTTTTCTCCCCCTTTTTTTTTCTTCTTTTTTTTTTTTTTTTTTCCCCCCCCCTCTTCTCTTTTCTCTCTCCCTTTTTTCCCCTTTCCCCCCCCCTTTTCTTTTTTTTTTCTCTCCTCTCCCCCCCCCTTTTTTTTCTTTCCCCCTTTTCTTTCTCTCTCTTCTCCCCTTTTTTCCTTTCTCTCTTTTCTTTTTCCCCCCTTTCTTTTCCCCCCTTTTCCCCTTTTTTTTTCTTTTTCCCCCTTTTCCCCCCCCCCCCCCTATTCTTCCTCTTCCCCTTTTTTCTTTTCCCTCTTTTTTTTTTTTTTTCCCCTTTTTTTTTTCCTCTCTTTTTCTCCCCCTTTTTTTTTTTTTTTCCCCCCCCCCCCTTTCTCTTTTTTCCCCTCTTTTCTCCTCTTTCTCTTCTCCCCTCTCTCTCCCCTCTTCTTTTTTTTTTCCCCCCCCCCCCTTTTTTTTTTTTTCTTTTTTGTTTTTTTTTTTTTTTTGGGCCCCCCTCTCCCCTTTTTTCCCCCTCCTTTTTCTCTCTCTCTCCTTTTTCTCTCTCTTTTTTTTTCCCCTCTCTTTTTTCTTCTTTTCTTTTCCCCCCTTTTCTCTCTCTTCTCTCTCCCTTTTTCCCCCTTTTTTTTCTTCCCCTCCCCTCTCCCCCTTTTTTTCTTCTGCCCCTCTCTCTTCCCCCCCTTTTTTTGTCTTCCTCTCCCCCCCCCCTTTTTTTTTTTCCCCTCTCTCTCTCTTTTCTCTCTTTTCTCTCTCTCCGTCCTTTTCTTCTTCTCCTTTTTTTTTTTTTTTTTTTTCCCCCCCCCCCCCTTTTTTCTTTCCCCTCTCTTTTTCCCCCCCCTTCTTTTTTTTTTTCTCTTCTTCTCTCTCCCCCGCCCGTCTTCCCCCCCCCCAAACTTCTTTTTTTTTCTTTTTTTTTCTTCTTTTGTCTGTCTCTCTCCTTTTTTCCCCCCTTTTTTTCTTTTTTTCTTTTTCTTCTCTCTCCCTTTTTTTTTCTCCTCCTCCTTTTGTTTTTTCTCCTTTTTTTTTTCCCCCCCCTTTTTCTTTCCCCCCCTCCTCTCTTTCCTTTCCCCCCCCCCCTTTCCCCTCTTTTTTCCCCCCCTTTTCTTCTCTTTTTTTTCTCTCTCTTTCCTTTTCTTTTCTTTTTTTCCCCCCCCCCTTTTTTTTTTCCCCCCTTTTTTTCCCCCCCCCTTTTCCCCCTCTCTTCTTCCCCTTTCCCCCCCCCCTTTTCCCCCTTTTCCCCCCCCTTTTCCCTTTTTTTTCTCTCCCCCCCCCCCCCCCTCCCTTTTTTCCCCCCCCCTCCCTTTTTTCCCCCCCCCCTGTCCCCCCTTTTCCCCCTTTTTCCCCCCCCCCCCCCCCCTTTAAAACCCCCCCCCCCTTTATTCCCCCCCCCCCTTTTTTTTCCCCCCCCCCCTTTTTTTTTTTGTTTCCCTAAATTTTTTTTGTTTTTTGGGGGGTTTTTTTTTAAAAGGGGGGGGTTTTTTTTTTTTTTTTTAAAAATTTTTTTTTTTTTTTTTTTTTTAGGTTTTTTTTTTATTTTTTTTTTTTTTATTTTTTTTTCTTTTTTTTTTCTTTTTTTTTTTTTTTTTTTTTTTTAAAAAAATTTTTTTTTTTATTTTTTTTTAAAAAAATTTTTTTTTTTTTTAAAAAAAATTTTTTAAAACCCAAAAAACCCCAAAAAAAAAAAATTTTTAAAAAAAAAAAGGGTTTTTTTTTTTAAAATTTTTTTTTTTTTTTGGGGGGGTTTTTTTTGGGGGGTTTTTTTTTTTTTTAATTTTTAAAAAAAATTTTGGGAAAAAAAAAGTTTTTTCCCCCAAAAAAAACCCCCTTTTTTTTTAATTTTTAAATTTTTTCCCAAAAAATTTTTTTTTTTGGGGGGCCCCCGGGGAAAAATTTTTTTTTAAAAATTTTTCCCCCCCCCCCGGGGTTTTTTTTTTAAAAAAAATTTCCCCCCTTTTTTTTTGGGTTTTTTTAAAAAAAAAACCCCGGGAAAAAAAAAAAAAAATAAAAAAAAAAAAGAAAGGGGAAAAAGGAAAAAAAAAAGAAAAAAAGGTTTAAATTTAAAAAATTTTTTTTAAAAAAAAAAATTTTTTTTTTTAAAAGGGGGGGGGGGGGGTAAACCCCCTTCCCCTTTTGTTTAAAAAAGGGGGGCCGGTTTTTTTAAAAGGGGGGGAAAAAAAAAAAAAATTTTTAAAAAAAAAACCCCCAAAACAAAATTTTTTTTTTTTTCCTTTTTTTTTTTATTCCCCTTTTTCTCCTTTTTTTTATTCTTCTTCCCCTTTTTTTTTTTTCCCAAACCCGGGTTTTCCCCCCCCCCCCCTTTTTTTTTTTTTTTCCTTTTTTTGGGGTTCCCAAAACCCCCCCTTTTTTGGGAAAATTTTTTAAAAAATTTCCCCCAGGGGGGAAAAAAAAAAAAAAAAAAAAAAGAAGAAAAAAAAAAAAAAAAAGAAGAAAAAAAAAAAAAAAAAAAGAAGAAAAAAATTTTTTTTTTTAAATGGGGTTTTTTTAAAAACCCTTTTTAAAAAATTTTTTTCCCCTTTTTTCAAAAAAATTTTTTTTTTTTTTTAATTTTTTGGGGGGGGGGGGGGGGGGTTTTGGGGGGTTTTCCCTTTTTTTTTTGGGGGGGGGGGGGGGGGTTGGGGTTTTTGTTTTTTTTTTTTTTGGGGTTTGGGGGTTTTTTTTTTTTTTGGGG
>NC_051393.1:6140864-6148364 GCF_015228065.2 Penaeus monodon
AGGTAGATCATGGTAAATGGTAGATAATGGCGAAGGTAGAAACGTAAAGGTAGATAATGTTTAAGGTAGATCATTAAAGGTAGATAATGGTAAATGGTAGCTAATGGTAAAGGTAGATTAGGATTAGCTTTTCGTTATTGTTCACGGCGATCTCTCTCAGAATGGAATCGTTTTCCCTTAATGTAATTTTCTCTAGTGAAAGCTTAAGGGAAAAAAATTGTAATTGGTCTTTTCATCGACGAGAGAAAAAAAAACTGGGGAAGTTGGTACTTCAGAAAAGACTTTAAATTTATCCTCTTTAAACCTGATTGTTTACGAAGTTCTATAAATATCTAATCAAGTTGTTTGGTGAGAAATATATAATTTTTATGTCCATTGTCATCTTTCCTGGTTTAGCAAATGCATTAAGATGGAATCGTGTTTCCGTTCATAAGAATTAGCTTTGAAGCTAGTTATGCATCAATCTTGAATATTGAAAATGAATTATCTTTCCGTGTAACTACTGCGTAAAGGTGATAAAAAGTCAGAGGAATTTGATTTGAACATATATGTGTTTATTAACTTGATTTCCATCCACTTTAGTCCCTTACCACTCGTAATACCTGTACAGTCCAGAGCGTGGTAGTGAAATGCGGATAGCCGACCCGTAGAGTTTATCCCGAAGTCGCCTCACAATGATTGCGAAAATAACATTCTTCTGTTTCCAAAACTTTTTTCTATTCAGCATAACTTTAACGATGGATAGAATGTTTAGTCTTCGCTCAAGCGGTCTGAAAAAAGATGCCTAACTATTAGCAGAGGATCCTGAATTTCTATTGTTTGTGATTGTCTTTCCCTCTCTTTCCAAATCTCCTCTCTCTCCATCTCTGTCCGTCTGTCTATCCAAAGACACATCCGCCACTATCTCCTTCAATTATTTTCCCCCAACGATATATCGATATGATACATGCTCACTGTGCAGTTTAAACAACAAAAACATTTTATCCCTATCATTTACAGCAGCATTTCTTTTTTATTATTATTTGATGTTTTTGATTGCTATATGTATGAACATATTGTACTGTGCATATGTGTGTGTGTGTGTGTGTGTGTTTATACAAGATTCTCCGGACTAATTTCCGGAACGGACTTTGCTACAAACTTTCCGTAGGTGATATATCTATCTATCTATCTATCTACCTACCTATCTATGTATCTATCTATCTATCTATCTATCTAGATAGATAGATAGATAGATAGATAGATACACACACACACATATATATGTGTGTGTGTGTATGTGTGTGTGTGTGTGTGTGTGTGTTTGTGTTATGTGTTTATGGACGATCGAGACTGCCTGTTTTTTACTTTTGCTTGTAATTTATCTCTCTATAACGGCAGCTGAAGACAGCCACTTGTGTTGCTTGAAGTTGATTGAAGTACAATCTGATATTTGTTGCTTGCAGAAAAAGCTGGATCTTGGTTGCTTGTAGTACGTTTTAACGTTAGCCAAATTTATCTTTGCAGAGTGATCAACCACATCACTCTGGAGCCTAACAGCTGCACTCATAAATCCTCTCTGTGTGTGGGAATGCCCTGCAACCAAGAAACTCGCCATGAACACAGACCCTAACTCTCGTCTCTTACGCAGGCAAGTCTAAAGGGACAGAACAAAAAAAAATATCTCGAAACTTGTTCCCTTAATGGACTTTCGCCTTTGACGTGGCAGATAATTTTAAATAATCAACTTATCAGCATACGTACCTCGCCAACCTGGCATCTCTATCATCAAGCCCACCTAGAAAATTCCCCTGTCAATCTGGCAACTCTACCAGGCACATATGGACCGCAAGGAGAAAAGTCTCCAGGTGAACAAGACTCTAGGAAACGGAGGATGATTACCCCTCCAAATCAATCCTCTATTTCCTTCCTTCTAGCAACCAACCACGTGCCGAAGATAAGCTTGATGAGCTTCACATGTCAGCTTTGCAACAAACTTGTCATCGCCAGCAATCTCAGTCACACGCTCACTGCCAGACAGATCGGGAAGAGGAGGAGAGGCAAACATCGAGCCTCCAACAATTAGCAGCATATTTCATTTTCCGGTGACTTCGTGTGACCTGATTCCGTAGATCTACTCTCCCAATGACCTGGCCTTACCTGATTCCGTCAATTTCTTGCTTTGACCTCATCTGACCTCGTCAACTCGATCTCGATGACCTCGTGTGACCTATTGCTTTCGATCTCGTCCTACGATAGCCTGTTCTTCTTGATCAACTCCTCTGATGACCTCGATTAACCTGTTCCTCTCGATCTACCCCTCCAGTGACCTGGCTTGACCTGTTGCTTTCGTTCTACTGCTCTGATAACCTCGCTTGACCTGTTGCTTTCGATCTACCACGATAACCTCGCTTCACTTTTTTTTTCCCAATGACCTGACTTAACCTGTTCCTTTCTATTTAGCCCGATGACCTTTGAATGACCTATAAAGCCTGACCTTTAGACAATATGACCTTTCGATCTACTCTTGACCTAACGTGACCCCGCCTGTCTCGCGGTCTCCCTCTCTCTGCTCGTACCGGGTCCTTGTTGATCTTGTTAACATGTTTTTTCTTCTTGTGTTTCATCTCTCGTACTCGAAAAAAAGCGAGGAACAACATTTTCTCCCTCTATCTGAAGTTTTATTGTTTACTGTTGCTTCATATTTTCGTCGTTTGATCACGTGTGTGTGTCATCAACCATCCGTTCGTCTGTCTGTTGTTTATTTATCCAGTTTCGTATTTCTATATCTACTTACAACTGTGTGTGTGTGTTTTTGTGTTCTTGTGTACACATGTGTGTGTGTTTGCATGTTTGCGTAGATTCGTGTATTTGAGTGTGTGAGTGTTCGTGTGTGCGTGTGTGTGTGTGTGTGTGTGTGTGTGTGTGTGTGTGTGTGTGTGTGTGTGTGTGCGTGTGTGTGTGTGTGTGTGTGTGTGTGTGTGTGTGTGTGTAGTTCCGTCCTTCTTAGTATCTCAGATTGAAGATTAAAATGAGAACTTTATAGTCTTCCTCATCCCCCCCCCCCTCATTCTTCTCGACCTCAATGATCTCTCGCTCATCTCCTCCTCATCACCATCATTATCTCTTATCTGTGTCTCTTTCTCTTCTGTTCCCTTCTCTTCCGTTTTCTCTCCTTCTTTCCTCTCGCTCCTCCTCATCATCATCATATCTCTTCCTGTTTTTCTTCTCTTTCGTTTTCCTTTCTTTATTGTTTTCTGTTTTCCGTTCTCTTCTGTTTCTCATTCTCTTCTTTTTTTCATTCTCTTCCTCTTTCCTTTCTCCATTGTTTTTCATGTTCTGTTTTTTCTTTATCTTCTGTTTTTCATTAATTTCTGTTTTTTATTAATTTCTGTTTTTCATTCTCTTCTGTTTTTCATTCTCTTCTGTTTTTCAATATCTTCTGTTTTTCATTCTCTTCTGTTTTTCATTCTCTCCTGTTTTTCATTCTCTCCTGTTTCTCCTTCTCTTCTGCTTCCCCATTCTCTTCCGTCTGCCGTTCTCTAGTTCCTTTCCTTCCTCTTTCCCTCCTCATTAATTCGCCCCTTTTCTTTACCCTTATTCGTCTCCGTCATCATCTTACATTCGCCATTTCTCTCGTTTTGATTAATAATAGTTTCATAACACTAATTAAACAATATCAAGGCTGAAAATACCCTTCTTGCATTTTATTGCAACGAATTCCTGTGGCATTACTCTCCTCTCATGCATGTTGCGCCATCTTGCATGAAAATTCATGAGTCATATTGCATAGGGACCGAGTCATTGTTTTGTCATTATGGAGATGATATTGCTATCAAGCCTCCTCCTTCTGTTCTTTGCGTTTGTTTGTTTCCCTTTCTTTCTTTGGTCTTGGTTTCCTTTGCCTCTTGTGATTTTTTTTTCGTCTTCATTTGGATTTCTTTGTAATGTTTCGTTTTCTATAGTTTCTCTTCATTTGTATAAGATATATATATTCAATAAGTTTACCAGCCTTTTGTAAAAATGAATATATATATATATATGTGTGTGTGTGTGTGTGTGTGTGTGTGTGTGTGTGTGTGTGTGTGTGTGTGTGTGTGTGTGTGTGTGTGTGTGTGTGTGTTTGTTGTTGATAGGTTTTGTGTGTGTGTGTGTGTGTGTGTGTGTGTGTGTGTGTGTGTGTGTGTGTAATTCTGTGTGTGTGTGTAATTCTCTGTATGTGCACGTTTGAATACGTATTTATTACATAAGCCGATTAGGTATGAAAAATATAATCAAATCAAACTGGATTGTTTGTTTCAGTTCGATCAAAGGAACTGTAGTACACATTCTGTTTTTTTTTTTTTTTTTTTTTTTTTTTTTTGCCTGGCTCGTAATTTATTCTAGCTCTATCATTTTTATCTCTATATACATATATTACCTCTACCTTTGTATTTTCTAATTCGTAACTTTGTTTGTATTATGTTTTTTTTACCACCCTCCATCTCTCTCTCTCTCTACCTCTATCTTTCTAGCTATCTATTTCTCTATCTATCTAGCTATCTATATGTCTGTCTATCTTTATTTCCCTTCCTCTTTCATTCTCTTCCTATCCCTTTGTCTCTCTCTCATATTCTCTTTCTCTCTCTCTCTCTGCCTTTCTGTCTGTCCGTCTCTCTCCCTCATCTCTCTCTCTCTCTCTCTCTCTCTCTCTCTCTATCTATCTATCTATCTATCTATCTATCTATCTATCTATATCTATCTATATCTATCTATATCTATCTATATCTATCTATATCTATCTATATCTATCTATATCTATCTATATCTATCTATATCTATCTATATCTATCTATATTTATCTATATTTATCTATATTTATCTCTATCTCTATCTCTATCTCTATCTCTATCTCTATCTCTCTCTATTTCTCTCTCTATTTCTTTCTCTATCTCTCTCTCTCTCTCTCTCTCTCTCTCTCTCTCTCTCTCTCTCTCTCTCTCTCTCTCTCTCTCTCTCTCTCTCTCTCTCTCTCTCTCTCTCTCAACAATTCTTTCACTCTCCTTCTATGACTTTTTCCTCCCTTTTTTCTTTCATTCCTTCCCACTTCCTCTTCCTGTTTTCTCTCTCCCTATTCCTTTTATTTACCCATCATTTCGACCCGTCTCCCTCCCCTCCAGTCCACCTTTTCCTTTGGCCTGTCCCCTCTCCCTCCCCCTCCCCTTTCTTCTCTCTACTCCATACACCACTTTCGCAAAATAATTCCTTCAGAGCAGACGATGAAGGCAAGATATCTTCGTCTTCGTTTTCTTCTCCTTCTTCTTCTTCATCTTCTTCTTCTTCTTTTTCTTCTTCTTCTTCTTCTTCATTTTTTTCTTCTTTTCTTCTTTTTCTTCTTCTTTTTCTTCCTCTTGTTCTTCCACTTTTTTCTTCTTCCTCCTCCTCCTCTTCCTCCTCCTCCTCTTTCTCTTCTTCTCCTTCTCCTTTTTCTTCATTTTCTTTCTCTTCTTCTTCTTCTTTCTCTTCTTCTTCTTCATTTTCTTCCTCTTTTTGAGTTTAACATGAGAGAGAAGGATATTTTTCTCTCGTTCAAGGATTCTATCTTCGTTCTTCCTAAAGAGCTTTGGCTTCCTTGGGGATAATGAAAGCTGTTCTCTCCCTCAAAATGATCCATTAATTTGAAGGAGAACGTCATTTCCCTCTCCTTCTTCCTTGTTGGAGGAACAAAAAAATCTCTCCTCCAACACCTCCATCATTCTCGAAAGAGAACGATATTTCTCTCAATTCACCTTGAAGGAGAAAGCCCCCCCCCCCCTCATTGTAGGAGAAACAAAATAATCTCTCCTTCAAAACCTTCCCCTCCCCCCCCCCCCCCATCACGTCTTTCTCCACCGACCACGAGGGAGAACGAAAATTACCCTTCTCCCTCAAAAGCTCCATCTCCGCCCTCTCTCCCTCCTCCAAGACCTCCATCATCCTCGGAAAAGGAAGGATGCTGCTCTTGATGATTTTCCTCTCCTGAGGTCCTTTCAGCGATGCCGCGGGCGGGGGGGGGGGTTGATGGGGGGTGGGGGGGGGGCGAGCGAATGAATCATAAGGCGCAGTTTTTCTCTTGCAGCATCCGGCGAAGGAGAGAGAGAGGCGAGAGAGAGAGAGAGAGAGGGAGAGGGAAAGAGAGAGAGAGAGAGTGGGGTGGGAGGGAGAGAGAGAGAGAGAGAGAGAGAGAGGGGGAGAGACAGATAGACAGACAGAGAAACAGAGAGAAAATGATAGAAAGAGAGAGAGAGAGAGAAGAGAAGAAAGAGAGAGAGAAGGGAAGAAAGAGAGAAAGAGAGAAGGGAAGAAAAAGAGAGAGAAAGAAGCGAGTAGAGCCATTCTTTTTCTCCCTCTTCTCTCCTTCTCTTCCCTTTCCTTCTTTTGTTGGGTCCTCCTTCTCCCTTTCACCTCCTTTTCTTATCTCACACTATCTTTCTCTCCCTTTTCTTTTCCCTTTTTTTCTTGTGATTCTTTCCTCGCCTTTTCTCTCCTTTTCTTCTTATTCATTTCGTCCTCTCTTCTAACTTTATTCTTATTTCGTTATTCTTTTTCTCTCGTTTTTCCTTCGTTTTCTCTGGACATGATTTTTGTTCTCCTTCACTTTTCTCTTTTTATCTTTTCATTCTTTGTTTTACATTTTTATTTTCATTTTGCTCCTTTTCTCTTATTTTTCTTTCTCTTTTATTCCATTCTTTCTCATTCTTTTTCTTGTGTTTCTACTTCCTTTTCTTCCATTTTTCATCTTCGTTTCCTTTTTTTCCCCTTTTCTTGGTTCCCTTTCTTATCCTTTTCTTATTTTTTGTCATCAGTCTTCTTTTTTTTTTACTCTCTCCCTTTTTTCTTATTTTATAATAATCGGTTTTCCATTTACTTTTTTCTGTTCTCAGTTTCCTTTTCATTCTCCCTTAGTGTTTTTTTCTTTCTTTCTTTCTCTTCTTCTTTTCCTTCACGTCTTTCATCTTCCTCTCTTCTGCTTCTTCTTCTTCTACTACTACTTATTTTACTTTTTTTTTTACTACTTCTTCTTCTTCTTCTGCTTCTTCTGCTTCTTCTGCTTCTTCTTCATCTACTTCTGCTTCTTCTTCATCTACTTCTTCCTCTTCTCCTTCTTCTTCTTCTCCTTCTTCTTCTTATCATTTCTTATTATCATTTCTCCTTCTCCTTCTCCTCCTCCTCCATCTCCTCCTGTTGTTCATCCTCCTTCTCTTCCCTTTTCTTGTCCTTTCACTTCCTCATCATCCGTTTTTTTTTCCTCTTCCTCTTCCTCTTCTTGGCATCCTACCCAGAAATTATAATGTTTCTTGCAACTCTAAATGCTCGCGATTTTTTTTTTATGTCTGTGTTTCCTTTTCCTCTGTTCTTGGGATCCTCCACGCTATTATCTCTAGCTTAGACGTCAGACCTCTCTCTCTCTCTCTCTCTCTCTCTCTCTCTCTCTCTCTCTCTCTCTCTCTCTCTCTCTCTCTCTCTCTCTCTCTCTCTCTCTCTCTCTCTCTCTCTCTCTCT
>NC_051393.1:6155864-6157864 GCF_015228065.2 Penaeus monodon
TCAGCTGATCTGACGGAATCAGCTGATCAGACGGAATCAGCTGACTCATTTAGTTGTTGTGATCGCAGATGCAGCGATTAAGGGTGGTGGGGGAGGTGGGGGTGGTGGGGGAGGTGGCAAGAGTTTTTTTTGAGGGGGGGATTAGGTAGGGGGGAGGGGGGAGAAACACGTGATGATTAGCATGATTATTTTCATTGATGGTGATAGCAGTAGTAGTACTCATGTAGTAGTATTAATAGTAGTAGTAGTAGTAGTAGTAGCCATTCTCTCTGTTCCATATTTGTCCCTTTCAAACCTTTTTTTTTTCTTCTTTTTCACCTCTTCTCGTCTCCCCTCTCCCTCTTCTCTTTCCTCCCTCTCTCTCCGCCGCTTTCTTCCTTCTCTCTCATCTTCCTCTCATCCCCTCTCTCCTCCCCCTCCTTCCTTCTTTCCTCTCCCCTCATCCCCTCATCCTCTCTTTTCCTCTTCCCTTTGTTCCCTCTCCCCCTCTTTCCTTCTCTGCTTCTCTTCCCCCTCATCCCCTCTTCCCCCTCTTCCCCTCTTTCCCTCAAACCTTCTTTCCCCTCACCCCCTCTTTCTCCCCTCTTCCCCCCCTCATTCCCCTCTTCCCCCCTCTTTCTCCCCTCTTCCCCCCCTCATTCCCCTCTTCCCCCCTCTTTCTCCCCTCTTTCACCCCCCTCTTTCCCCGAAGATCACCGCCGCCTGACAACGCTCGCGGGCCATAAGAATCAGCCAAGGATCTTCGCTAATCTCGTCGCTGCGTCGGACACGAGGACCTCCTTAACGTCTCGCTGTCCTGCTTATTGTGTGTGTGTCTGTTCTGTGTGTGTGTGTGTGTGTGTGTTTGTGTGTGCGTGTTTGTCTGTTTGCTATATGTGTGTGTGTGTGTGTGTGTGTTTTTGTCTGTTTGCTATATGTGTGTATGTGTGTGTGTGTGTGTGTGTGTGTGTTTGTGTGTGTGTGTGTTCTGTCTGTGTGCCTGTCTGTATGCTATGCTTGTGTGTGCGTGTGTGTGTATGTGTGTGTGTGTGTGTGCTCTGTCTGTCTGATCTCGCTGTCTATCTGTTCTGTGTGCCTGTCTGTCTATTTATTGGCCTATCTATTTATCTGTCTGTCTGTCTATCTGCCACTCTACTTATCGGCCTATCTATCTATCTATCTGCCTATCTATAGTTATATCATCTCTCTATATATCTATCTGTCTGTCTGCTTGTGTGTCTATCTATATAGAGGGAGAGACTGATATATAGACAGGAACAAAGAGAGGGAGAGAAAAGGGGAAAATTATAGGACAAAGAGAAAGAGAGAGAGAAAAGGGGAAAATTATAGGACAAACAGAAGGAGAGAGAGAAAGGAGGAAAATTATAGGAGAAACAGAAGGAGAGAAAGAAAGGAGGAAAATTATAGGACAAACAGAAGGAGAGAGAGAAAGGAGGAAAATTATAGGACAAAGAGAAAGAGAGAAAGGAGGAAAATTATAGGACAAACAGAAGGAGAGAGAGAAAGGAGGAAAATTATAGGAGAAACAGAAGGAGAGAGAGAAAGGAGGAAAATTATAGGAGAAACAGAAGGAGAGAGAGAAAGGAGGAAAATTATAGGACAAAGAGAAAGAGAGAAAAGAGGAAAATTATAGGACAAAGAGAAAGAGAGAGAGATAGGAGGAAAATTATAGGACAAACATAAAGCAAAATATACTAGAATCCTATTCTTCTTTCTAATTACATCTCCCCTACTCTTTCCTCTCCTATTTTCACGCTTAATCTATCAAAGACCCCCCCCCCCCTTAAGACGGAAAGAAAATGAGAGAAAAAACGAAAGATAAAATACAGACAATGAAAAAAGAAAAAAAAACAGAAAGGAAAATATTTTAAAAAAGAGAACACAGACAATGATAATAAAACACACACACACACACACACACACGCAAAAGAAAAAAAAATAAAGAAAAAAATACAATACACACACACACAGACAAAAAACAGAATACAAACAACAAAAAA
>NC_051393.1:6172964-6175464 GCF_015228065.2 Penaeus monodon
ATAAATATTCATGGTACGCGGGGTTACGTACGCATGGTATATTTCAGTTGTTGGTTGCATAAAAGACGAAAAAATGTTGCAAAAAGAATAGATGAACAATCGATAGAAGATTATATAAAATTCGAGACAGTAAATAGGAGATAGACACAGAAAAAGCAAAGAAAAAATCACAATAACAAAAAAGTAAAATCATGTCAATACATGCATAAATCAAACAATATATGAATGAAATAGAATTAAAAGATAAGGTCAGAAAATAAAGAAAAAAGACAATTATTGCAAAAAAGAAACTGATAAAAAGATTCAGATTAAATCATGAATGTAATTTTTTTGTTTGTTTGTTTGACGAGAAAAAAAACGTTTTGTCTTTTTTCATATTTTCATTATCTTAATTTATTATTGATACACTGAAAAGGAAAAGGAAATCTGTATAAAGTCAGTATACAGGTAATAGATATGCATAGTGACACATAGCGGTGTACTGTATATTAATATTGTATTCAAGTACTGATATATGCTAGTATATTGTATATTGGCATATCTGTATACTGATTATGAAGGTGTGTGGATATGTGTATGTATATGTATATATATGTATGTATATATATATATATATATATATATATATATATATATATATATATATATATATATATATATATATAGTTTGTTTGTATGTGTGTGTGTGTGTGTGTGTGTATGTGTGTGTGTGTGTGTGTGCGTGTGTGTGTGTGTATGTGTGTGTGTGTGTGTGTGTGTGTGTGTGTGTGTGTGTGTGTGTGTGTGTGTGTGTGTGTGTGTGTGTGTGTGTGTGTGTGTGTGTGTGTGTGTGTGTGTGTGTGTGTGTGTGTGTGTACATATATGTACATAAATCATAAATCAGTATACGGACATTTCAATACACTGTATACCAGCGGGAGGGACGGACGGACGGAGGAAGGGAGGGGGGGGAGACAGACAGAGAAATTGAGACAGAGAGAATATAAGGGTGAGAGATAGAAGGAAAGAAAAGAATAAGAGACAAATGAGAGACATCGCGAAAGTTCAAAGAAAAAAAATGTTTGACTACTTCTCTTTCCCTCTCTCTCTCTCTCTCTCTCTCTCTCTCCTCTCTCTCTTCTAACTCTCTCTCTCTCTCTCTCTCTCTCTACTCTTTCTCTCTCTCTCTCTCTCTTTCTCTCTCTCTCTCTCTCTCTCTCTCTCTCTCTCTCTCTCTCTCTCTCTCTCTCTCTCTCTCTCTCTCTCTCTCTCTCTCTCTCTCTCTCTCTCTCTCTCTCTCTCTCTCTCTCTCTCTTTTCTCTCTCTCTCTCAAAGTGCTCAGACAAATTTTATATTTAACAGATCATATCCAAGTAACCTGCGTCCCATTTGAAAGGCATATCATGAAAACAGAGGACGTGACCAGCCTCGCCCTTATCATCAACGCAGAAAAATGTTTTTTGATATCGATGATCTGTGCCAGCAACTATTTTCTTTCGAGCTTTGTCTCTGCATCGTCTCACGGTCCCTGTTCGTTTGCGCTGTCGTCATAGATACACATATATGTATAAATATGTATTGTGTGGGGTGTTTGTGAGGGTGGCTGTTAGTGTAGGTGTAGGAGTGGGTGGGTGTGGGTGGTGTTTGTGAGGGTGGCTGTGAGTGTAGGTGGATTTGGGTGTGTCTGTGTGTGTGTGCGGGTGGGTGGGTGTGTAGGTGTGTAGGTATGGGTGAATGAAGTAAATGCTGAAAATTAAGCTGTTTTGTTCACGTGAAGAAGAATGACGAAACATACCAACTTCCGGCGTTCATATTCTTCTTATTATTCCTTTTTTATTCATCTTTATCATTATTATGTTTTCTTACCATTCACGTGAATTGAAAAATGTGGAAGTGTTGGAGTTATTATTCCGTACATTTTCCTTCACTGTATGTGTATATGGTCACATTGTTGCAGAACCTTATTGCAGAAGTAATGATAATACGTGGAAGAACATTACCAGGAAAACTAGGAAGAATGAACGAAGAAAATGCAGTATAGATATCAAATAGTAATTAATTCAAGATATCAAAACGTCTACGAAAAAAAAAATCTTCACGAAAAAAGGATATTATCCAAAAAATGTATTCACTCTGGATAGCATTTGAAGACTTGCTCATCTTTCATCTTTCTAAATCCTACGCCGCTGCTGTTTTCCTCAAGATCTCTAGGAAGGAATTTTCCAGCAGAAAATGGAGCTGACAGACGCCAGCCTGGTCTGGATTTCACCGTGTCATGGCATCTCGAAACAGCGATCCACTGCCTTCGTCTTTCTGGTCTGTCAACATCAGGAAGAGTGAAGTGTGAATGCTTGCAAGGTGCATCTTCACCTGCTGCAATCATTTCCTTTTCTGTCTGGTACTTGAATGCAGTATGCTTCAGGATCTTGATGAGTTCAAATCTGCATGGAGAAGGCATATATATATATATATATATATATATATATAATATATATATATATATATATATATATATATGTAT
>NC_051393.1:6177964-6182964 GCF_015228065.2 Penaeus monodon
TATCTCTCTCCTCTCTTTCTTTCTCTCTCTCTTTCTCTCTCTCTCTCCCCCCTCTCTATCTTTCTATCTATCTATCTATCTATCTATCTATCTATCTATCTATCTATCTATCTCTCTTTTCCCTTCCCTCTCCCTCTCTCTTTCTCCTCCTCCTCTCCTCCTCCTTCTTCCTCTTCCTTTCCTCTTTTCTTCCCTTCCTTGATCTCTCGTCCTCCTCTCTTCTTCCTTCTACCTTCCTTTCTCATTCCCTCCTCCCTTCTTTTCTTCCTCCCTTCCTCTTCTCTCCTTTCTTCTCCTCTTTTGACCGTCTCTCTTTCCTCAACCTTTTTCTCACTTCCCCTTCCCCTCACACCTTCCTCAATCTCCTCCTTCCTCTTTCTCTTCTTACATTCTCCCCTTTTTACATTTTCCTCGCCTCCCTTCCTCTCCCCCTCTCTCTTCCCCATCCTTCCTACTTCCCTCGTTTCCTCCCTCCCCTCCTGTCCCCTTTCCTTCCTTCCTTCTTTTCCTTCTCCCCTCCCTCCCTCCTCCACTCCCTTCCTCTCCCCTCCCTTCGTCTGCCCATCCCGTCCTCCCCTCTTTTCCTCCTCCCTACCCTTCTTCCTCCCCTCATCCTCCCCCGTCTCTCTACCCCCCCCCCTCCCTTCCCCTTAATTTCCCTGAACACAGAATTTCCCCAAAGACGAGGCGAGAGCAGTTGTTGCCAGATCCTTCCCTGTCCACAGCTGATCAAGGCTGATTATTCATCTGGTAAGACTGCTGTGAGATTTTTTTTTTCTTTTTTTTTTTGCGAGAGAAACTTGGATATGGATGAATTATGTTTATGTTTTTTGTTTGTTTGTTTTTATCTAATTATTTTACTAGGGGTTGTTGTTGTTTTTTATTTCTGTTTTTTTTATCCTTGTTCTCCTTCCATTTCCCTTTTTATTTCTTATTTTCTTATTTTCATTTATCCTCTTAACAATTTTCTGTCTTTTTCATCTTTTTATCTGCCTGTTCTCCTTCTTCATCTTCGTGTGAATTCTCTTCCATTCTTCTGCTTCTCCTTATCTCCTTCATCATCTTCTCCCTTGTCTTATTCTGTATCTTCATCATCCTTTTCTTATTATTCACTTATTATTCTTCCCATTCTTCCCTTTTCTTCCTCTTCATCACCCTCTTCACTTTCTCTTTTATCTCTCTCTCTCTGGTTCTCCACTTCTCTCCCTCCCTCCCATTCCCTTCTCATTATTCACTCTTCTCTCACTCCTACTTCTCTCTGTAAGTCCAGAAAAAAGAGAACGGACTAATCGACTCCTATTATGAATAAGGAATGAGACAAAAATGAAGAAAAGGCATGAAGATCGTTGGAGATTTGGTCAAGCCTTGAATCATTGAAAGGAAGAAGCAAGATGGCGGCTTTAGAAACGATGCTCTCTGTCAAGGTACATATAACCAGGTAGCTCCTCTTTTTCCCAAGAGTATTCTGACGGCTATTAATGGAGAGGAGCGCATAAATAAAAGAGGGGAATTTTGGTTTTGCTTCTGGTAATTAAGATAATGTCGAGGAAATTATATGAATAATTAAGCATCTAGTTATATCTGATATCTCTCTTTGGGTAGACGTGATGACGTCATTAGCTCCGCCCTTTTCTTTTTTTTTTCTTTTTTTGTTTTTCACCAAAAAAAAATGTTCGATATTTTATAGTAAATGTTGTTTCAGTGCATTTTCTTTGAAGATGATTCAGTGAGAACAATGGGAAAATAATTATCGAATAAAACAAGGAAAAAATCATACTTACAATGAATAGAGGTAATGAGGGGAGCTCAGCTCTTAAGTTGCCAACTAGGATTTTCATCAAGATGGTGTGGGTCTACCAATGTATAGCTACCTTGCTCTCTGTGTATTACAACAGAATGTGGGTCAGCGTTTAATAGTAAACACATACACATATTTATATACACATAGGAATACACATAAACATTCACATACACCATACTTATACATATACACATATGCATACATAAATGCATATACATACACATACACCAGACAAATAGACAAACAAGTGTTGAAATTTAGACAAAAGCCCATTCTCATGTACACATATAAAGTACACAAAGACACATAGAACACAGATAAACCCTTGTACACATACATTTGGAAACATTCAACATGAAAAACACCACTATTAACAGTTTTACATTATATCGATGTACGTACATAGAAGTCTTGACATAGCTACACATTCACAGATGAACATACAACATAGGCAGACATAAATACAAACACATATGTAAAACACATAAAGCTAGTTAGATGATGGACAGATAGATAATCAGACACTTGAACAGATTTCATAGATAAGCATATGGAATGATTATAATAGAAATTTGTCGAAGTTTTATCTCATGTATATATGGTTATCAACGGACTGATAGTATGTGCTTACACATGCTTACACATGTACGCACGTATGGAGTAAATGTGCAACAAGTACAGACAGTCCCTCCTTTGCAACGTTCCTGCCTCAGCCTCTCTCTCTTTCTCTCTCTCTCGCTCGCTCGCTCCTCTCTCTATCTTTCGCTTCTCTCTCTCTCTCTCTCTCTCTCCCCCTCTCTCTCTCTCTCTCTCTCTCTTTCTCTCTCTCTCTCTCTCTCTCTCTCTCTCTCTCTCTCTCTTCCTCTCTCTCTCTCTCCTCTCTCTTCTCTCTCTCTCCCTCTCTCTCTCTCTCTCTCTTCCCCCCCTCCCTCTCTCCTTTCCCCTCTCTCCATCACACAGAACATCAAGAGTGTCCTAATGTTCAGAAAATTACAAACGACACATGATACACTAATGGGAATTACCTTTATAAACGGCAAATGCTAAGTGCGTTATGCAGCCAGAAGATGCGATAATGATATACCTTTGTGTCGTGTGTACTTGAATTTTCCTTTGTAATTATTAGAACAGACAATAGTTACGATAACAATAGTAAAAGAATTATCAAAACATAGATTAAAAATAGATTAAAAGCTGAATATTTTATGGTTATGGTTCATCCCTTTCTCTCTCCCTGTTAAGCTTTCTATTCCTCGTCCCTTCCCCCTCCCTCTCCCCCTCATCCCTTTCCCCCCCTTCCCCCACACCCCTTCATTCCTGCTTCCAAATACATGCGTTCATTCTCTCCCATCCCTTCCTCCTCCTCCTTTTCCTCCTTCCGCTTTCTCCTTCTCCTCCTTCCTCCTCCTTCCTCATCCTCCTTTTCTTCCTTCCTCTTCCTTCCTCTCCCTCCTCCTCCTTTTCCTCCTTCCGCTTTCTCCTTCTCCTCCTTCCTCCTCCGTCCTCATCCTCTTTTTCTTCCTCTCCCTCCTCTTCCTTCCTCTTCCTCCTCCTCCTTCCTCTTTCTCCTTCTCCTCCTCCCCCCCAACTGCACCCCCCCCCCCTATCCCAACTCCCTCTTGCTACATCCATCCTTTTCACTCCCCCTATCCTTCCTCTCAACCCCTTCCTCCTCCCTCCTTCATCTTTCTCCTCCCCCTCCTCTTCCCTATCCTTCATCCCTCCATCCTTCCTCCTCCTCCTCCTCTTCCCTATCCTTCATCCCTCCATCCCTTCATCCTTCCTCCTCCGCCTCCTCTTTTCTGATTCTTCTCCCCTTTCTCTTTCCCCCCTCTTTCCTCCTCCTCCTCCTCCTCCCTCCTCTTTCCACCCACCCACCCTCTCCTCTCCCCTCCCCGTTCCTTCCTCCCCCTCCCTCCTCCCTCCCTCCCCTACTCCCCGACTCCCCCCTCCCCACCCCCAATCGCAGGGCGGAGTCAACCGAGGCGGCAGAATTGGCTCGACAGTCAGAGGCACCTTGGCACGGGAGAGAGGCCATCACCTTCCTGGACGAGGATTACTGGTAAGATTGAGAAGGAAGGGGGAGGGGGAAGAGGGGAGGGGAAGAGGGGAGGTGGAGGAGGGGGAGGTGGAGGAGGGAGGGTGAAGAAGGGGGAAGAGGGGGAGAGAGGAAGAGGGGGAGGGAGGAAGAGGAAAAGGGAGAAAGAGGGAGAGGAGGAAGAGGGAAAGGGAGGAAGAGGGGAAGGGAGGAAGAGATTAAGGGAGGAAGAGGGGAAGGGAGGAAGAGGGGAGGGAGGAAGAGGGGAGGGAGGAAGAGGGGAGGGAGGAAGAGGGGGAGGGAGGGAAGAGGGGAAGGGAGGAAGAGGGGAAGGGAGGAAGAGGGGGAGGGAGGAAGAGGGGAGGGAGGAAGAGGGGAGGGAGGAAGAGGAGAAGGGAGGAAGAGGGGGAGGGAGGAAGAGGCTAAGAAGGCTGTGTGTGTGTGTGTGTGTGTGTGAGACTGTGTATGTGTATGCTTGTATGTGTGTGTATTTATGTGTGTGTGTGTGTGTGTGTGTGTGAGACTGTGTATGTGTGTGCTTGTATGCGTGTGTATGCATGTGTGTGTGTGTGACTGTGTATATGTGTATGTGTCAGTGTATGTGTGTAAAAGAGAGATTTCGTCAATATGTAGGTTCCCCCACATATCGGTATGCCTGATTGCCCGGCATACATACCACTGTATATGTATGTCAGTCCATGCGAGTGTAGGCTAAAGGGTTGGAAAGTATGAAGCACTCTAAATCCCTTGGCAATCACAACAGGTATGATTTGCTTAATGGGAAATAAATGCATTTTACAAGCTAGATAGGCAGAGAGGGGACTGGAAGACCAACAAGTGAATGAATGATGTAAAAGATGTAGTCACACATACACACGCAGACACACATACACGCAGACACAGACACACACAAATACACAAACACGTAGACACACATGCACGCAGACACACATACACGTAGACACACATACACGCAGACACAGACACACACAAAGACACCAAACACGCAGACACACATGCACGCAGACACACATACACGCAGACACACATGCACGCAGATACAGACACACACAAAGACACAAACACGCAAACACACAAAGACACACACACACAAACAAACACACACACAAACAAATACACACACACAAACAAACAAACAAA
>NC_051393.1:6192964-6197964 GCF_015228065.2 Penaeus monodon
CCTTCTCTTACGCATACTACGACCTCTTCCTTCTCCTCCTCCTCCTCCTCCTCCTCCTATTCCTCCTACTCCTCCACCCCTTATAAAGCTCGAAACTTCTCATTTATTATGTATCTTTATCTCCCAACTCCACTCAGTTTTGCAATAGAACGAATATTTCTTTTGTCTGATAAAGATAATGATTAGAGTCGATAAAACAACCGACGACTCAGCCTGTTTTACCGAGCTGAATCCCTTTATAAACGATTAGAATGTCTCCTGCCTTTCTATATCGCTTCGGCCTTAAATGACTTATGATTTCGATGTTATCTCTGTTATCTCTGTTATCTTTGACATCTATGCTATCTATGTTATCTCTGTTATCTCTGATTTCTATATTATCTCTGTTATCAATGTTATATATGTTATCTGTGTTATCTCTGTTATCTCTTATCCCTACGTTATCTCTGTTATCTCTGTTATCTATGATCTCGTTTTCTCTGTTATTTATAGTATCTATGATCCTTATGTTATACCTATGTTTTCCATGATCTCTATATTAACTCTGTTATCAATGTTATCCATGATAAGTACACAAATAAATGATAAAGATATACAAGTACAAAGAATAATAATGACTCATTAATTATTCACAACGAAACTCAAAAGCATAGAAAATATATTATATTGTCAACTCCCTTTGAGAGTCTCCGTTATCTTGTGCAATAGATAAGGATAAGGTATATTTCTTATCTTTGAAAACAGTTGTAAGGGATATTAACCAAAAGTCCGTTTTGAAATAGTAATAATGTTTTGAAAATAATGATAATAGTAATAATAATGATACTAATAAAAATTATTATTATTATTATTATTATTATCATTATTATTATTATTATTATTATTATCATTATTATCATTATCATTATTATTATTATTATTATCATTATTATTATTATTATTATTATTATTATTATTATTATTATTATTATTATTATAATGATAGTAATAATAATAATAATAATAATAATAATAATAATAATAATAATAATAATAATAATAATAATAATAATAATAATAATAATAATAATAATAATAACAATAACAATAATAATAACAATAATAATAATAATAATAATAATAATAATAGCAGTAGTAGTAGTAGTAATACTAATAAATAATAAAAATAACAAAAGTAATAGTAGTAACAGTAATAATATTAATTGTAATAGGTAATGATAACAGTAATAGGAATAGTAATGATGACGTTTTAAAATAATGACGTTTTATAAAAGTAATAATGACAATATCAAAGTCATTTAGGAGATTGGAGAATTTTTCATATCAACACATTTGTTATTAGTCCTGTCAGTACCTATAATATCAATTATTAAGCTGAAACTAATTTCTGAATCGCTAATTGAATCCTTCATCCCTAATTAAACTTCCTGATTCTTGAATATATCAATTACGATGCACAAGTTTAGATTTATAACAGTTTTCCATAAAATAATAGCATCCAAAGAAAACAAAAATGGAAGTTAATTCATAGAAAATGGTATATTTTGTGGGTAATTAAGCTAGAATTTTTCTTTTCTATTGTGATGGAGAGATAATAAGGAAGGAATCATACCCGTTCCTATTAATAATTTCAAAATAAGTAATAATAATAACAATGATAAGGTATGTTTTTATTACACACAGTCATTCAATCTTGCGGTAAAAGTTACCGAGAGTGACGCACTGAGATAGAGAAAAATGGACACTGTCATCTTGTAGAGCATAAGAAATAGACTAGGAAACAATATAAATAAATCTGCAGCGGCCTCATGTTTCCCGGAAAATGAGGGAAATTGGTTCTGCATGTCCACAACACCCTCAAAATGGCAGTCCATAATTTCTCGTTTTCTATTGCTCCATTTCTTTCATTTTCTATATATCCACTTTCTATAAGGATCGCGTTTTCCTTTGACCATAGGTCTCGCGTTTTCTGTTGACAACCATGGAAATCATTTCCGATTTGTTATTTATTTCCATCATTATTTTTTTCTTATTTCTAACAACATTTCCTTTAGTCTTTTTATGCTAATACTTACCTTTGGTTGCTCTCTCAATTGCAGTTGCGGTTTTATGTAGTTTTTCCTTATCATTTCTATTATCAGATTCTTAATTATTTAACAATACTACTGCTTGTTTACCGTAATTGCCTCATATATCGGAACAATACACTCGCGGTCGCTTGCTCACTCACTCTCACTTAAGCCGGTGACATGGCAGCAGCAAGCTCGAACTTTTGTCGTCAGTGTGACATGGGGTATGTTCTTTTATATTTAAGTAATTTGTAATTGTATTGTGTATATTGCTCTTGCCCGGTCGCACAAATTAATCCATCAAACTTTTTCTTGTCCAAAGTGCGGTCAAGAATGCCGTCTTAGTAATGAACATTATTTTCGGTGCGACAAATCAAAGAAAGTAAATAATAGAACAGTTAGATGCAATTTCAAGAAATCACTTTTTAAGAACACCTGGTTTGATAACAGTAAGCTCGATTTTGAGACTAACTTAAAATTCGTAAACTTGTATGTAAGAGAGGCCTTTTCCTACGAATCTGCACGGAGCGACTTTCAGTTTCCAAACAAGACTATTTGTGATTGGGCAAGCTTCTGTCGGGAGGTTTTAATTTCTTGGTGTTTGGATAATGAGTCAGACCAGATAGGAGGGCCAGGGGAAATTGTTGAAATTGATGAAAGTAAATTTGGTAAAAGAAAATATAACGTTGGTCGACTCATAGAAGGTCAGTGGGTTTTTGGAGGAGTATGCCGCAAAAGTAGGAAATTCTTCTTCGTACCTGTGCAGACGCGTGACACTCTTACTTTGCTTAAAGTCTTTAAAGAGCGTATCCACCCAGGGACAACGGTCATTAGTGATTGTTGGAAGGCATACAACTGTCTTGAAACAGAGGGCTATCAACATTTAACTGTGAATCATTCATACAATTTTGTTGACCCTGACACTAAGGCGTACACCAATACGATCGCTTCGGAAGGAGGAAATACCACTTTATTGGGTATTTGGCTAGGCCCATCTTTATGATGGCCCACACAGAAGAAAATAAAAGATTCCATCAGTTCCTCCTCGCCGCTGCTCGTCTGTACCCCCCACACTGACGGTATGTGGCAAATATTTTTTTTTTAACGAAATTGATGTCTCTTGGCACGAAGTGGTAAGAAATAGGGGTCTTTATAGGCGTATATATTACCACAGGGGGTCCAGGGGGCGTAGCCCCCTGGCTAGGCGAAAATATTACAACGGGGGTCCAGGGAATATATATATCGTAGTGTATAAATCCCACAGGGTTAAGGTTAGGTTGGTTTATTGGTTTGGACGCATTGTACGATTACCACAGGGGATGTGAATTATGTGAAACCCCGTAGATTTTTCTTTGCCGAGCGACGGGTTTTATTCCCGTACAGTTTCAAAAGTGGCGGGACCGTCCGTAGAGTTTCCTTAACCGATTTTAACCGTATTTTTGTGCTTGTTTACTTCGTTCGTCGGACAATGTTTGGCTCGGGTTTTCGAAAAATCGACTTTTTTACGTTTCATAAATCACTTTTTTTTTTATTTCTGCAGGTTCCTATTGACATCCAGTGCTATCCATTATCCCCCCCCCCTTCAACCCCCGGTTCCCCACGCATCCCCCAAGATCGTTGGGTAGAGGAAATATATAAAAAAATCTCATTTTGGAACTTAGTCTCTGGGAGGGTGCGTCGCTCTCGGTAACAATTACCAATCTTGCAATCATTATTCCTTCTTTCAGCCATCAACGCTGTAATATGCGTTACTCTTGTTATTTTCCTTCGTAAATTATATAAATGATTATTTTTTGACGGTATTCTTTGTCTGTGTGTATTATTTCATGTATCAGTATTTTCCTCCTTACTTTATGATATTGTCATTAAATTTTCATGTATACGAAAGTATTGCGTGTTGCATAGCTTTATTATCAACTTGCGAAGGAAATACCATAGATGAAGAGCGTCTTATTTTCGGTCATTCCGTCCATTACTGACAAAATTTACCTTGTACTATATGACTAAAACTATACCATTGATAATTAGAGAGATCGGCTTCCGAGTAAGGACATTCTCTCTCTCTCTCTCTCTCTCTCTCTCTCTCTCTCTCTCTCTCTCTCTCTCTCTCTCTCTCTCTCTCTCTCTCTCTCTCTCTCTCTCATTCGAATGAATGCAGGACTCATTTCCTTTTGCAATGGAATGACAGTTACGAAATCGATCCCCATAGCTAGGGAGAACATGGTAAGCATTATGGAAATTCTGGGGTAAAAGCGAATGATCGAAGTAAAACTTTTGCGTAATTTAGTTATTGCGATGCACAATTATAGTGATTAGGGGGCGCTCCTTGAACAAGGTAAGAAATTATCGGTAGGATAATTTCTCACCTTGACCAATAAATCCGGATTGGTTTTACTGCTAGTTTTCAAAATCCTCGTCGTTGCTGTTGACGGGCATTGCAACAACTACTCTACCCCCCCCCCCCAAATCCCTCGGACTTTGTCGTGGGGGGGGGGGGCTTAGGAGACGAAGACTGTGTAAGGGATCACCCCTACCTTGGACCTCAGCCCTCGCCTTAACCAGTTTTGCATGGTCTTTTCCTCCTCTCTGTTTCCTTTTCCTTCTCTTCCTCATCCTCTTGTTCTTGTCCACTTCTCCTAGTCGTTAACCCATGTCCTTTTCGCCATAAAACTTTATCATATTGCTCCGTACTTAACTCCTTCAGCTTCTAACAACATTTTGCCTTATACTATTCCCCATCAGCTCCCCTTTCTTCCTATTCACTATCAAACTACCTTCTAGTACTGTGCAAACTACAACTTTGCCCTAATAATTAACTCATTCCTAACGTATTTCGTTACTTCCTTACCTGGGGGGGCTTTGTCCATAAGCCTCACACTATCGTAATACTTTGAATACGCGACAGAATTTTTTTTCAGTAAATAAAATAGA
>NC_051393.1:6207964-6210464 GCF_015228065.2 Penaeus monodon
AGAACTTCCTTTTGTTTAAGTATTGTAGGACTATTTTTTATCTCAAAATGGATTAGGAAGTCAATTAAGAATCCATTACGATATTTCTACGAAGGCAATTGCTTACTGCCTTATTCCTGATATGATCATAGACATAGATTAGTATTGACTTTTGACAAAAATATCGTCGTTTTGTCGTCGGATACATTAAAAAACAGACATTCTTTTCAAATAAACAGTGCAAATTATCTCATACTTGAGGCTGGTTATGCAGAACACTTACTGGACAATTAACTGCAACATTAATATAGCATCTGATCTAAACATCAGACTTCATACTTATTTACGAGCTGTATTCATCAATAGAAGACGAGGCCCCTGTTCTCCTGTTCTGTGAAATTCTGATGTTTTTCTACTGTTTAACGAAGTGTCCCTTACAAATAGCGGAATAACCCATGTTCATCTGTTCTTTAATGTTCTTAAAAAAGAAAATGACTTCACGTTCCCCGTTCTTCAATGTTTCGCTGCCCCCCCCCCCTCCCCGAAAAAAGGTAAACTAACCTTATTCCCTTTTCTATGACGTTCTCCAAAAAATAACAATATATAACCGCGTTCTCCTTCCTACAATAGTCTTCCCCGGTGGACAGAGAGTGACTGAGCGTGGCAGATGAGTGATACCTATTCCTTCTCCTAAATCGCTGGAGATAATGAACATCCACACAAAGAGGAGGAGTTTCACGTTTATAAATAACTCTCTCTTTATCTCTGTTTCTCTCTCTCTCTCTCTCTCTCTCTCTCTCTCTCTCTCTCTCTCTCCTCTCTCTCTCTCTCTCTCTCCTCTCTTCTCCTCTCTCTCTCTCTCTCTCTCTCTCTTCTCTCTCCTCTCCTCTCTCTTCTCTCTCTCTCTCTCTCTCCCCTCCCTCCCTCCCTCCCTCCCTCCCTCCCTCCCCTCTCTCTCCCTCCCTCCCTCCCCTCCCTCCCTCCCTCTCTCTCTCTCTCTCTCTCTCTCTCTCTCTCCCTCCCTCCCTCTCTCTCTCTCTCTCTCTCTCTCTCTCTCCCCCCCTCCCCCTCTCTCTCTCTCCTCTCTCTCTCTCTCTCATCTCTCTTCTCTCTCTCTCTCTCTACTCTCTCTTCTCTCCTCCCTCCCTCCCTCCATCCCTCCTCCTCTCCCTCCTCTCTCTCTCTCTCTCGGTGTGCGGTATTATCAAAGCGAACTCAACGAGAGAGATTGCTGGTGAATTGAGAGCTGATAAGGAGATAAGGACACTGGTGATTCTTCAGATTCGTTAACCCTTATCGAAGGTAAGGACGACCTTCATCTGTCTATTTTATTTCTGTCGTGCATCGATCTAAATATCTGAATACACATGAGCTCGTGCCTGTATAATATATTATAATATATATATATATATATATATATATATATATATATATATATATATATATATATATATATATATAATATATAGTATATATATAATATATATATATGAAGCTCATGGTCCTGCGTTCAATTCTCTCCGCGGCAGTCGTAAAAATGCCTGCACTCCGACTACTGGCTCGAGCCTGATCTCACGGCGAGAAAACGACGTATCGCCTTGAGAAGTCAAACGCGGGTGTCGTTGGGGAAGTCGCCGCCGTGGCACAGGTGTTAGCGCGCCGAACCGCGGTTGGTTAGGAAGGGCATCCAATCAGGCAAGGGTGGCACTGCCAAATAACCTCTCATATATATATATGTGTGTGTGTGTGTGTGTGTTTAAATCCCCTTCATACTCCTTTGCCATCATACTATCACATCACATTAGTACTTTCATCACAACATACTGACTTTCCTTCCTATTCGAAATGTGTATTTTTCCTCACACACAATCATATCTATCAGTCCTTTGATCATGACTTTTGCCATTGTATCCTATCCGAACTATATACATACATATGCTCCGTTTTCTATTGGTATGCGAATCCATTTTCTTTTGACACCATACATATATATTGACATATATTGACATATATTAGAACTTTCGCTACAAAATATTTCTGTTCCCTACTAGTGTATTATTTTTGCCCCTAACAAATTCACATCCATTAGTCCTTTTATTACGAATATTGTTGTTGTATTATAACCGGAATATATAAATATATATGCTACGTTTTCTACTGGTATGCTTATCCACCCGAGTCACCAAGAGCCAAATCTGTACGTACTCTGCAATGAGCCGACATATATAAGGGCGAGAGTCTTGGTAGTACAGAATGTGATAGTAGGAATACAAATAGCTTCATTTTCTCAACATCAGCAAGAGTTTTGTTGCAACTGCAGACGTTGGCGATGGAGTGTGTGGGTGTTACTGCAGAGGGACTCAATTTATTTGTCTCCAAGTACTTTTATTCTTTTTTGAAGGGAAACGTTGCATTTCTGGCCTGTACTCGTTTGCAAGAGAGTAAGCAACTGAGGGATGGAGAGCTTCGTGATTAGATAATGAAATCTATCGCCAAGATATTGTGCAGAATACAAAAAAAA
>NC_051393.1:6227964-6230464 GCF_015228065.2 Penaeus monodon
AATATTTCTAACTAGCTTTGGATGGCATTCCATGTAAAGTTGGGATACATGACTATGGCTTATCATTTGCATTTAATTTTGCAGCTAATGTTGCTAAATACAGATGTCTGTTTTAATGATCTGTAAATTATCTTGAAAATTCTTAAGTCAAGTGTATGAGTCCACTGATAAAAGTTATCTTTACTAGCCTTGTACCCATTATTAAATGCAGGACAGTCATAATACTTCGAGTGCAGTGTAATAGGTATGCAATTTTGCAAAAGTTGTTTATGATTATGGTTTGATTAGTTGCAAATATTTTTTGGATTTTGTTAAGGGACATAAGCTGCCTAAAGTAAACCATAGACTGATAGAATGTAAGGGTATTAAACTCTTATCAAACTTTTTTCTTTTTTGTTTCAGCAATGGTTATGTTACACCCCACTAGTCAGTTTATAAGCCTCTTGTTCATTCCATTCTGTTTACTACAATAATGTGAACTATTTGATTCCTTATTCAGGATCACTTGCTTCTTAACCATGACAGTTATCACTTGTAACTCTTTACATACAAGAAAAGTATTGAACTTATCACAAGTCATAAAGCAAGATATATTTGATATGTAAATTGGATTACTATATAAGGTTACTTACATGAAATGCAAGTAATTTTCACAATGGCCTTTCAAACATTATATAACTATGTATTTATTTTAGAATAAAAAAAGATAAATATACTTCGAACCTGTGATAATGGATGCTGGTGGTTTAGTGTTCATTTTCATATTTCCTGTGATTTTTCTGTTATTTGTTACTGATGTGTTAATGTTGATTGTACAGCATCATATTTTCCTAATGAGTATTCACTTTAATTAAGCAATCTGAAAACAGTATTGTGCCATTTATGTTAGAATAAAAGTCTTGTCTTTTTTTTTAATTTCACTGCAGGACACTTCCTCTTGTATGATCTTTTTTATTGAGGTTCTTCCATTTTATACTTTTACACCATTCATTTTCTTCAAGACTAAGTATAGAAAAATGTTGTTGGTTGTACATGAACCGTCCAGAGGAACTGTAAATTTATTTTATGCTGAAGATGTATTGGAAACATTAAACTAAACCACAAGATAACACTATTATGGCTTCATTTTTTGAAGACTATATTGTAGGCTGAAAATGTAATTGGTTCTAGCAGAAAAAATAATGTGTTAATAAGTATTCAAGTTACAGGAGAACAGATATTTTTTGGATGCAATTGACTA
Organism: Penaeus monodon; assembly: GCF_015228065.2. NCBI lineage: Eukaryota > Metazoa > Arthropoda > Malacostraca > Decapoda > Penaeidae > Penaeus > Penaeus monodon. The sequence goes on from NC_051393.1 coordinate 6,229,205, forward strand.
TGAAAATATAGTTTAATGTATCATAGTTGATGTAAAACCAGCTGTGAAACAAAAAAATTGATGTCCTTTTTTTCTTATTGCTGGAGAAATACATTATTTAAATAATTGATGTGGAACTAAGAGCAGTCTGACCTGTAGATATATATTTTGTAGGGGTGGGTGTTGATGATCAAAGATAATTTTGAAATAAAGGGATGGTAGAGAACGTGTTACTAGTCTTAAAATAATGCTATCTCATTACGAAGCATCCCATATATGTAAAACATACAAAAAAAAAAAAAAAAAGTACACAAAGGAATCATTTTCAATATTCATGTAAAAATAAAAAAGGTATGAATGAGAATGAATATCTTCACAGTACAAGAGATGCATTTGACTGGTTTCAATTATATCTTTGTCAGAAATGCATAATTTTGTCAACATGGATACAGTTTATGTGAAAATATACATAGGCATTGCATCATATTTACTGCAGGAGGAATGTCATTTCATAGAAATGAAAGAATGGTTGGTATAAGTCGAAACAACCATTTTGCAGCTCCTACCCATTTTTATAATTCAGTGTGTTTGTTTTAATCTTGTTATGATTACAGGTTATGTGCTTGTTAAAAGAGGAAGGGATCATTTGATTTATTATAAAACCTATGTATTTTAATGGATAAGGAGTTTTAATAAATTTATGAATCACGTATACTTTTTAATCTATGCCTACATTTTAGAACTAGCTAAATACAACTTCACCCCAACCTGTGTGTGTGTGTGCATGCGTGCATGCACACACACACACACACACACACACACACACACACACACACACACACACACATATGTATATATATATATATATATATATATATATATATATATATATATATATATATATATATATATATATATATTTATATATGGGTATATATGCATATATATACATATGCATATACATATACATACATATACATATGTACATATATACGTAAAGATGTATACACACACACACACACACACACACACACACACACACACATATATATATATATATATATATATATATATATATATATATATATATATATATATATATAAAAAAAAAAATATTTCCAAAATTAAAAGTTATAATTGACTAAGGTATACACAGTCTTAGTTCTGATTATCTGAGTGCAATTTTTATCACTTGATTAGACCTTTATTTTAATAATATATGATATTTAACGAATAACATACTTATTGCAATCACCCTTAGCGCCTAAGCAATAAATTTAA
>NC_051393.1:6240464-6262964 GCF_015228065.2 Penaeus monodon
GGCAAATTGGCCCCAAGTGCTGGGTGGCAAGTATCCACGCATGGTCAAGCCTACTCTCAGTTGTGTGAGAAAAACATCTCTTTGCATCTTTCACCCTGACTGCAATCACTGGAAAGACACAATTCCACAAAAGTAGGCTTATAGTCTCTCTATTGTCGCATTTTCTAAAAATCTTGTTTACTGCAGCCTAAAGCATTGAGAGTGAGGTAAATGCATGTGTCCCATGCTTCTATTTTTTCACTGGAATGGTTGACCAGGTGATGCCTGGCCAGTGGCCAAGTATGGCACAGAGAAATCCTGGTGTGAATGGGTTAGATACTCAGTTTGAATACTTGGCGTAGAGTAAATTCGTAAGACACTTATATCCATATTTAATTAACAATGGTAACAACAAGAAACTTATCTTGTCAGCTGATTGTCATCATGTTTAATTTTTTTTTTCCTGAGATATTAACTGTATTCTCTTTTGTTACATAACTTGTTTTGGAAATATTAAGTGTATAGTCTGTTATTACTTAACTTTTTATTTGATGCTTAAAGGGTAAGTGTGTAAGTGTACAAAGCTATAATAGGAAAACAAAATTGTGTATCTAGGTCTAGGAAGTAATGTAATAGAACAGATTAAATCTCACTTGTCCAGCAAACTCAGATGTTTTAAACTAGTGAAACTTATTTAAATGTTGAGCTAGTGTTTTTTAAGTGGGAGAAAGAGTCCTAAGAGTGGTATATAGAGTTGTTTAATTATCCAATCTATTCCAAGTAATATTGGTAGATGTCAATCTATGATAGTGATAGTCGCCTAAAACATCAACATCGAACGAAAGGAAAAGGAGAATGACGCAAATGTGTGCTTTGAGTATCTACTGATTCATTATTTCCCCTCAGTAACTGTAGGGTCTAGCCTCTGGTTGTGGTGAAGTGTCTTGAGGTCCCGTAATCATCTCTCTGGAGTAACTATGTAAAGAGACTTGTGCTTTCTAGTTAATTTCTTAGTGCATATATTAATAGTAAAATTGCTAGCAAATATCTTGTTGTTGTGGAGCAGGATGATATGTAATATGAGATCCCTGACAGACACATGGAGTCAAAGAAAATGAAATAGACTTTATTGGCGATAGTAATAGAATATGAATTGACCCTGTCGATGTTCCTCTTTTAACAGACTAAATAGAAATATTCACCTGCAAACCAGGTAGCCAAGGATTGGTGTCAGCAATGATTAAAGGGATAAGTAAAGGGGTTTAAGTTATTGGAGGTGAGTTTCATAAAGCATTTAGGAAGAAACTCTCCATTTACGTATTAAACCACCCTCGTTTGTTGTTAGTTAACCTTTTGGGGCTGTAAGTTTGCCCTTTGATGTGTTTGTACCTTTTTTTTATCCTAAAGAAAGAAAAAAAAATACCAGTGAAGATAACTCCCTCCTCTGATCCCATGCCTTATATTTAACGTTGTTTAAGGATCTTATTAAAAAAATATATGATGTACGTGTCCCCAGTAGAGAATATATTTTCCAATATGTTATCCATTAATATCTTGGTTTACTGGAATATATTTTTAGATTTTTTTTTTCCCAATCTGCCTTTGATTATGTATATATTATTATTATTATATATATAATATATATATGTATATATATTTTTTTCCTTTCTTCTTCTTCTCCTCCTCCTTCTCCTTCTCCTCCTTCTCCTTCTTCTCCTTCTCCTTCTCCTCCTCTCCTTCTCCTTCTCCTCCTTCTCCTTCTCCTTCTCCTTCTCCTTCTCCTCCTTCTCCTTCTCCTCCTCCTTCTCCTCCTTCTTCTTCTTCTTCTTCTTCTTCTTCTTCTTCTTCTTCTTCTTCTTCTTCTTCTTCTTCTTCTTCTTCTTCTTCTTCTTCTTCTAAAGAAAGTAGAGCATATATCTAGAGGAACCCTAAAATCCCCTTACACTAGCTCCAATTCCAGCTAGGGATTATTTTACTTACAGACAGATCTCTTATGGTAACATAGTGTTATACCAGAATAATTTAATTATAGGAAAATGTGTGTATATATTTATATGCATGTATCTAATATACAGTGATATCACTCTACTCTTAACTTTGGAAATTTTCCAAAAAAGTAGAACCATGTAAACATAAGAATTTGGAAAGCAGACCTTTCACTCATTGTAACATTTGAACATGATCAACCATACCATTATAAGGTATATATCACCCTTGTTGATAACTGCAACCAAAGTCATACACTAATAAAGTTGTATGTTGGCTTACATATATCTATTGTTATTATTATTATTATTATTATTATCATTATTATTATTATTATTATTATTATTATTATTATTATTATTATTATTATTATTATTATTATTGTTATTATTATTGTTATTATTATTGTTATTATTATTGTTATTATTAATATTATTGATAATATTATTATTATTATTATTATTATTATTATTATTATTATTATCATTATATATTTGCATGCGTACATTGATTCATTTTGTAAGCTTTCTTGTTTTGGTTCCGAAGGTATTACTTTGAGCTTGAGTATTGTTTTGTTATAGTGATATATTTATTTTGTACCTGGCTTTGTTTATAGATTTTTTTTTTTTTTTTTAGATTTATGATATATTTGATATCCATTTTTTTTTGTAGCTACATATAAATTCCTATTAGTTGAGAAACTTGCTTTTCAATTTTTTTTAGCTGATAGTAGATTTTGTTACAGTTTGTACATAAAGTAAAGAATTATGTTTCATATATTGATTTACATTTTGTTGCATGATTGTAGATAACAACAAATTCTTGAACAATGTTTTCATAAATATAAAAAAGAAGCCTGCATGAATATTACATTTTTAGGTCAACCATACAGGAAGACAATTATATATTCTTTACTCTTGGTTTTACTTATGCCTTTGTAATATCATTTAAGAATTGAGAATGAAAATCAATAGTTTGTGAATATCTTACTTGTAAAAAAAAAAAAATGGGCAGAGCAGAGAGAGAACAGTGACGATGAGTGTAAGAACATCGGAAATTGTTGGCACCTCGAAGCATTTCTTTGTCGGCAGGACTCGGAGTTTAGGCGCTACGACTTCTATCCAGGGCAGCAGCTGGTGGGCTGCGCAAGGGCCTTCGAAGGGGTGGAATGGATATATCGGACTCGCGAAATGGAGGTCGCATTATCTAAGCCCCACAAATCGATTAAGGTTACTGTGGAACAAGTACAGGTATGATCCTTGGATACTGGTTTGGTCTGTATTTAGGTTTTTGATTAGATGTGTTTGTTGTGCTGTACCTAGCGTGGATTTTATTTTTCATGTTTCATAACAGTGTAAACATTTTATTTTACTTTCCTATACATATATATTTTACTCTATGGGTATAATTACATTATATCTAGACATTTCATACTGTGACTGTTCACAGGTTGTGCAGCTTGGTGTCCGTTGGCAGTGCCGTGCATTTTCTAACGACCCTAATGTAGACAAGGAGCAACCAAAGTATTTAGTTCAGGGGGAGGATTTGAAGAGGTGAGTGGTCACTATTTCAGTTTTTATTTATTTATTTACTTTTTTACTGTTAGAGTAATTTTTTTTTTTTTTTTTTTGCATTATCTTTGGTAACTGACATTTATTTTTATTATCATATTACAGCCTATTAATGATTGTGATGTGTTGGCAGTAAGTATTAATGGTATCATTACATTTTGCAGATGAATTATGAATGTACTAATTGTATCTGCACTGTTTTGTAAACTAAGATGCTGTAATTTTTCTGCAGGGTGAAGATGCTGAACGTATTTGAACCTTGCACACTGCAGCTTGGAGACCGTAACTATTATGTCTCGAAGGAAGGGGATGTGATCATGACACGTGACCAGTGGAGGAAGCTCATGGCAGCGCAGTTAACGGCGGACCACACCAATCCCTGTCCCTTGAGGCCTCGACCAGCCAAGAATAAGTCGAGTAGGTTTGACGGTTGTTTTCAAATGCTGTATTGAGGGAAAATGACCGTTTGATAGATTTGTGGATGTGTTTATTTTTCCCCCCTATAAGTTTGGGTGCCTGTTGTTTTGGTATTGCGTAATTGGTGTTTTTATTTCGATTATTGATTTTTTATTTAGTTGTCTGGAGTTAAGGGATAATGGAATCATTTCTGGAATGAATGGTGTTGTAATACATTCAGAATAGAAACTTACTTTGCAATATCTTGTGGTTGATTAATTAGGCATTGAATATCATCAAGAACCTTGAACTAGGATTTTGTTTATAGATCTGTGGGAACTGTAGTCTTTATGTGACTGTAGATTCTATATTGGAATTGTCTGATGTGTCCTAAAAGTTATCACTTTGAAAGAGTGAAAGTGTATGAAAACAGATATGATGAACTATCTAGATTTTTTTAATTGATTTTATTAGTGCTAGAGAATTCTTGCCTTTAATATTAATTTATGCACATTTTGTTGTGAAATCATTAGCTTGTTCCATTTTTATTTTTTCAAAGTTTGTGTTCTGCACTGCAATACTGCATTTTTGCAACTTTCTGTCACACAAACAAAAGTGAAAATTGTATAAGATTTTTATTTTACACTCACTTCTGCTTGCTGGTTATAATTTGTGACATTGCAGTATTTGCTGAAATGCTTTCACCTTTCCTTTTTTTGCACTTTTGCTCCACACTTTCATTTTCTATTTTATTTGATTTATTAAGTTAATTGCTTTACAGAAAGGAAACCCCGCTCAGGTTTAACAGGAGAAGTTGAGCAGACTGCAGGTATGGACAGGATTTGCACCACTCCTTTTGGTTTCTTTTAATATTTGATTTGTATCTCTTTTTGTTTAGCTTCTTTTGACAGTGTGACAGTGTCAGTTGAATTAACTACCAGTTACAGGCACTGCCTAGATTGTTATACTGTATAGACTTCAAAGGGATGACATGTAATTCCTTGTTATAGATGCCACCAAAAGTCCAACAAGGAATCCTCATATCCATTTTACATCTATTGAGTAGAGAGCCAGTGGCAGTGTGAGTGGAAGTTGTAGTTTAGTGTGTCATATAGCTGAGCTTTAAATCTCTTGTTTTAGAATATGCAGTAAAGATTAAACCTTCTTTGGGACTTCCTGAACATGTAGTCTTTACTTGTGTATAACTACTTAACTTTGTATGCTGGTACATGTATTGTCCTCTGTAGTTTTTTTTTTGTGTGTGAATTATGTTGCACACAGATGGCTACACAAGTGCTCAGTCACCAAGGATTTAATTAGCAGGCCTTATGTGACCTCACCTGATTTCTCCATTCCTTGATTTTTTTTATTTGATTCTATTGATGTTGATGTTATTATTATCATTATCATTATTTTTATTATTATCAGTATCAGTACCAGTACCAGTATCAGTATCTTTATTATTATTATTATTATTATTATTATTATTATTATTATTATTATTATTATTATTATTATAATAATAATAATAATTATTATTATTATTAACATTATGATTATTGTAATGTATTAAAATATCAACAACAATGAAAGATATGAAGGAATCTTCCCCAAAATCAAGGAAAAGGTGAACAGGTGAGATAGCTAAGGCTAATAATTGGCTCCTTTGTGACTAAGTACATCTCTGTGTAAACTTAATTAAAAGACTAAAAACACAGTGGACGTGGCATGTATGTCAAGCCATCCTAGCCAAAAGCATTGAGATAAAGGGGTTATGATAATATGTGTAGTAGTTTTAAATAGTATATGATTTTGTATATATATATAGTATGCATTTTATAACTCTGAAATGTATAGTTTTTATTTTTCTATGGGTGGCAAGTAAAGTGCTTGAATGGTTGTAAAAGATTTTGAGATTTAATAGAGAGTAGAATAAATTGGTCATATGCTAGAAGTTCAAGTATTTTATCATTTTCTAAATTTCTTCTCTTACTAGGCACAGAATCAGGTGCCTATCATAAGGTTTATATTGCAATATAGCTTGATATGAGGTTGCTTCTATACTAATATAAGGCCTGTTTAACCCCTAAAAGCTGCAAACGCTCCAGCCTGTCTATTCCCCCAACTTCAAAAAAGGCATGATTTTTCAAGGTTCACTAAAAAAAAATTTGGTTGCAGGTATTTGAATAGCTTTATTCCATTCCTAAAAACTGTATATTTCATTGCCATTTTTCAGATATACAGCATCAGAAAAACACAATTGAAAGATTTATAACACTTACCCCTCATGTATGAAAATGTGGAGAGATTACCATGAATATGTAAATAAAACCCACATATATAAATTTTTACATTCATCCAAAACAATAAAATGTTTATTTAGATGCATTTTTGTGATTTGCTTAGGCAGTGCAGGGCCTACATGGGGAGTATGGGTATAGAGGTGATATTGTGGGTGTGACCGAAGGAAACATGCTATACAGTAACAGATATATTAGTGGTCACTCTATATGTGTAACCCAGTTTTATCTATATCATATTACTGTATTCTACGTATTTTATACAATCATACATGTTTGTTACATACGGATTTTCACACACATATGCATATGCCCATGATCAGTGCTTTACCTGATTATTCATCTCTTCTTGCCACACTAGACATTCCAGTGTTGTTTTGTCTATCCCCTTCCACAAGAGCTTTGTATTGCTGTAACAATTCCTTGTTGATCACCAGTTGTCACATGCTAAATATATGACTTAAAGCGATCCTTAGACCACTGTAGGGATGCCAGGCAGACTCCCTGTGTGGAGCCAAGGAGCAACATCTCACTCCTACGAGCATCCATCATTCCTCTTCAAAAGAGTCAAGACAGCTTGGTTATCTACCTTATATCTTAACCCAATGCTGCCAGTCATGGCATATACATACATACTATGCCCACTGTGAGTTTACTTTATTAATTGTTTTTACATAGAGATGGCTACACTTGTACTAAGTCACCAATGAGTATTGCCTGTCTTGCCTGTATACAGTTTCCTTTATTTACGAAAATATGTTACGTCATCTTATTTTGCCATTATTAATGTGTATAACATTATAGTAATTACAATGTCTATAATAAAAATAACACCATAGACATTCATTGCATTGGTAAAAAAAAAAAAATCATGCCTACACACACTAATTGATTCCTTTGTGGCAAAGCACTAGCAGAGTCATCTATGTGCAAGACATTTCATAAGAAAATAAAAAATTGATCATAGCATTTTCCTGGCGGCATTGGGTTAAGCTCACCATCTACTATACTCTTGTAGGGCCCATCCCTTCGGTTCTACAATATGTCTTATTCTTAACAAAAAAAATCCTACCAGTTTATGACAGGACTGTGAGCATATTCTGCTGTTATGTTAGGTCATGGTTAATAGGACTTTAGGGGTGTTAAAAAACTATGAAGTCTTTCATTCATTTTATAGATATAGTGGAAGTGAACTGAGATTGGTTAGATATATGTACCCTGTCATATATGTCATCAGATAAATTGTTTTTCAAATGAGAGAACTTGTGTGTTTAGTGTTTTGCTTTTTTTTCACAGACGCCCCTGGTGCTCCTACAACAGTAGGTGGTATTAAAGGTAAGTCTAGATTTTTGTTTTCTCTTACATAATCTCATGATTTTAAGTAAGATTAGAATAAAGCCATGTATTTATGTTTGAAGCTGAATGCTGATCTTTTCATGTACTTCTAGACACAGAAGGCTCACCTGTGGAAGGTGCTCTTGGAGCTGAAGGAGGGCTACCTGCAGATGATGATACCAAAGACTTTAATGCAGATAGTGATGGATATATTGATGTAGATACTGATGAATTTTCCGACACAGCTTCAGTCAGTAGTGGGGCATCAACAGGATCTGTAGGTCAGTATCTGCTTATGTTATTTGTCTATTGATTTTTTGTGAGAATAATGGAACACAGTGTTGAGAGATACATGGGTGTTTTAGTTTATATGTTCAATTTTTTTTAGATATAAACCTTTTTTCATTTTAGTAACATTATTGTGATCTTTTAAATTGATTTTCAGTCCATTGTGCTATTGGTTTGATTATATAGTGTCTATTTTTTAGAAACCAATAAATTTTGTATCCATTTGTTCACAGGGAGGCGAAACAAAAAGGGACCTGCATTGATGACAAAAATGATGAAAAAGCGCAAGCTGAAGAGGGCAAAAAGGAAGACCACCAATGAGGGACCAGCGATTAAGACTGGAGATCAGTTGGTTGTTGAAACTCTCATGACAACTTCTAAAGCAGATGTTGTGTGGCAGGTTAGTTTTGTTTGTTAGCTCATTGTTGTTTAAGACTTGAGTAGTGCTCTGTTGTTTTTTCTTTATTGAATATAACTTTGATGAATTTTGAAAGGCAAACAAAATTTTAATTGCATTCAAGTGTATATATCTATTAACCTCCTTATTTTACATACATTGCTTTACAGGATGGATCACTGGAGAAGCGTATTTTGTCAACAGTCCTTTATCCAATTCATCATTTGGATGACCAAGAATTCTTTCCGGGTGACTTTGTGGTTGAGCAGGACTCAGTTGATCCACATGAGTATGGTGTTGTGCAAAGGGTTGATCATGCTGGGAGGACATCCATTGTAAAGTGGTTCAGAACTTACACAGCTGGAAATGAACCACAGTAAGTAGTAAATGGGAAGGACCCTTATTAATTACTACAGTGTTGCATTATTTACAAAACTGAATTGGTGCTAGTATTGTAATTAATATAGTTAATATATTGGTACCAGGTACCAATATATTAACTATGTATGTTTACAAGTCCATGAAGTCAGTACAGGACAACAGATTTATTGAAATTTTCCTTGAGATAAAATGTTTGAATCCATGGCTTAGACTGGTAGCTTGATCTCACCTACTTACTCCAATCCTTGAATAAAAAAGTATATATTTCATACTTTGTTATTATTATCACAATTTTCTTCATATTGTTATTATTACTGTTATTATTATGTTGTTATTAATAACAATGATAATAAAAATTAAAATTTCTTCTTCCAAAAACTCTAGGAATGATATAAGTAAGTGAGGTGTAGTAGGCCTAGTACTTGACTCCTTGGTGACTAAGCATCTCTGCAGCCATCTGTATTTTAAAAAGTTTATAAAAAGGTATTGCATATGTCCATGCACTCGTGGCAGTGACAGTTGAAATAGAGAGTACCTTTTGCCCTTCCTATAATACTTTGCCCATTTTCAGGCCAGAAATGTTACGTGAACAGGAAGTGAGTGTGTATGATTTGCGCGACCATCCGGATTTCCGCTACCGTCCAGGCTCTGTAGTTATAAGAGTGGCCAATTTTGAAGAGTGTCAGACCTGTTCTACAGGGCAAGTTTTAGATAACTTTCCATCCGGAGAAGTGAGTGAATGAAATAACCTTGTTTAAAGTTCAGAAAGTTTTAGGTATACCACATATGGTACTTTTGATAATGCTGAAATAGCACTGTGGAAAGTGCTTCCCATGCACAGTGATGAGAAGAGAAATGAGTTAAGACCTAGGATATATTTTAGAAACATACAGTTTTGTGAGATCAAATGTTCCTAGAGAACTGTATTGCTGTTGTATGTGAAGGTAAATAAGTGGTTAAATTTATCAAGTATTTCAGTAGTCTTTTGCCTTTTCTTTCAGTAAAAATAATGAATGTTTGCCCACAGGTAAGCGTTTGGTGGGTAGATGGGAGAACATCAGTATGTTACCCTCAAGATCTGTACAAAGTGGGTGAGTATGACTCAGATGATGGAGAACTTTGGGATGACACGGCCTCAGATGAGTCGTGGGAGACAGAAAGTGAACATTCTGTGATTGCAGAGTGAGTTCCTTTTGATTTTTATTAAAAGATATATGCATATATGGTGTATATAAGACTTTATATATTGTTTTTTGGTTAACACTGTTTTAATGTATATATTCTAAATTAAACTTTATTGTAGGGAAAGTGAAAGTGAAAGTGAGGGAGTACTTAAAACAAGACTTGTAGCAAACATTGAAAAAGCTCGCATAGCTATGAGTCGTCTAGAAGAAATTTTTACACAGAATCCTGCACTACAGACCACCGCAGTTATGAAACAACTTTTAGATTGTTACAAAGAATGCAGGTAGGAGGGTTTGCTCTGAGATTTTTGTTGTCACTGGAAAAAAATATATATACATAGGAAATTTAAATTTGTTTACAGTTATCACTAAATCAACACTTGCCATGATACTGTTAAGATCACAATTTCTGAAAACGTTGGCAAAGATAAGACTTTTATGCTTGTAATTTTTCCAGGTACATGGATAAGCTGATGGGAACAAGCTTCTTCCATGAAAGCAATTTCCAGGGACTGATAGAGAAGGTTCGTGAGCGTGGCAGAGCATCAACAACTCAGCGCATGACGGAGCAAATTAACCGCCTCTTTTCGGCCTCGGACTCGGAAGGCCCCCTAACTCCCATCATGAACTGCGGAGAGGGGAGCAAAGCTGGCACGGGGAATTTCGACAGCGCTAAGGAAGACACGTCCAAGCCAAATAAGGATAATCTGTGTAATAAGGATATGAAACACAACAAGGAGAGTGGGGGATCTTGCAACGCAGACAGCGACATCCTCTCCTCCAAAGATGCCATCCTCAGCAGTTCGGCCACGTTGTCGGAGAATTTGGCCAATCTCAGCTTCTCTCAGGGGTTAGCGTTGAATTATTCTGTATGGAATAAAGTAATATTTATGAAGATATACTTATTGAGAAATCTGATGGTTTTTGAGAAATCTGATGGTTTGTTTTAAATATTTCATTGATATATTTTGATGTGTCTCTCTTTTTTTGAAGAAGAACCAGTAAATCCGAGAAGGTTCTAGATGGAGGACGAAGTAGGGGGGGTGAGCTACGGCATAAGAGAATGAGTGAAACTGACATGACTCTTCACGAGAAAGTCTCCTCAGACGCACGAATGAAGGACTCCAAAAGTTGTAATGATCTGAAGGTAGGTGTAATGGTGGCTTTTCTTCTCTTTCTCTGTTTGTCTCCTTCTTCCCCTCCCCTTTCTGTCTTGCTCTCCCCTCTTTCACTTTGTTACATTCCTCTGCCTCCGTTTTCCCCTCTGCTGTCTCTCTTTCCTTTTGTGCTCTCTCTTCTCTCTCTCTCTCTCTCTCTCTCTCTCTCTCTCTCTCTCTCCTCCCTCCCTCCCTCCCTCCCTCCCTCCCTCCCTCCCTCCCTCCCTCCCTCCCTCCCTCCCTCCCTCTCCTCCCTCTCTCTCCTCCCTCCTCTCCCTCCCTCCCTCCTCCCCCTCCCTCCCCCTCCCTCCTCTCCCTCTCCTCTCTTCCTCTCTCTCCCTCTTCCTCTCTCTCCCTCTCTCCCTCTCTCTCTCTCTCCTCCCTCCCTCCTCTCTCTCCCTCCCTCCCTCCCTCCCTCTCTCCCTCCCTCCCTCCCTCCCCCCCTCCTCCCACACTCTCTCTCTCTCTCTCTTCTCCCTCCTATCTCTCCTCTCTCCTCTCTCACTCCTCTCTCCCTCTCCCTCCTCTCTCTCCTCTCTCCTCCCTCCTCTCTCCTCTCTCTTCCCTCCCTTCCTCTCCTCTCCCTCCTTCCCTCTCTCTCTCTCTCTCTCTCTCTCTCTCTCCATCCCTCCCTCTCCTCCCACCCTCCCCCTCCCTCCCTCCCTCCCTCCCTCCCTCCCTCCCTCCCCTCCCCTTCCCTTCCCTCCCCCTCCCTTCCCTTCCCTTCCCTTCCCTTCCCTTCCCTTCCCTTCCCTTCCCTTCCCTTCCCTTCCCTTCCCTTCCCTTCCCTTCCCTTCCCTTCCTTTCCCTTCCCATCTCTCTGTCCCTCCTCCTTCCTCCTCTTCTTTCTTTTTCTTCTCCTCCTCCTCCCCTCCTGCTGCTGCTCCTGCTGCTGCTCCTGCTGCTGGTCCTCCTCCTGCTCCTCCTCCTGCTCCTCCTCCTGCTCCTCCTCCTGCTCCTCCTCCTGCTCCTCCTCCATCACCACCACCACCACCACCACCACCACCACCACTGCTTCCTCTTTTTCTTCCACCTCCTCCTCCTCTTCTTCCTCCTCAGCCTCCTCACTTGCCCTCCCTCTCCCTGTCTGTCCCTCTTTCTTTCGCTCTCCCCTACTCCACTTCCCCTTTCCCCCTTTTCCCCCTCCCTCCCCCCTCCCCCCCCCTCTCTCCCCCTCTCCCTCTCCCTCCCCCCTTCCCCCTCTCGCCCCCTCTCCCTCTCCCCTTGCCCCCTCTCTTCCCCTCTCCCTCTACCTTTCCCTCTCCCTCTCTTTCTCTCTCTCCCCCCTTCTCCTTTACTATGATCTCCAGCCTTGTATTACTCTCCTATTACCTTTCCTGAGAATGTTGTGGGTTCTGTTATAGATGTTACAAATCATCACAGTTGGCAGGAAAATTTACGAGAGAATTCCATTTTTTTCTGAAGGTGTCCTCAGAAGTCATCAGTGGCGTAACAGAGGAGATCCGCACCTCTCACATGTGTGCTCAGTTGTGCTCTCTCATGAAGGCTCAGTTGCTCAAAACCTACGAGGAGGTTGTGTTCCGCTTTGGAGGCCACTTTGACATGAGTCTCATGCAAGCTTGTCAGGTACAGTTGGACACATTAGATAAGCATTTGTTGTCTGTGTATTGTGAAATTTTTCAGAATTAGGATTTTTTGTTTTGGTATATAGGTATGAGATAGTGATAATATTGTTGTAAATTTCACTTCTATACAGGATTCTGAGGGTGCACATGGGGAAACCAAGGACATCCTGCAGGATGATAACAAAGAGAACATTCCAGTGTTTATTGCAGAAGACATAGTTAATGAAAATACAACTACCATTGCACTTGGTCAGGCATGTAAACTTTAGACTTCTTTGTATTATGTGGAAAATATTTGTTGGTTGGTTTGATTCTTTTTCCATAATTATCTGAAAGTCATCAGAACCGTATATACAGTTACAAAGTAATGCACACTTTCTCTGCAGGTTGTTCATCAAACTGTGATTCCAGTGGAGAAAAAGGAAGAAAACTACGAAAGTATTGATGACAAACAGGCTCTCGATGTCAACGTAACTAATAACGCCTCCCTTCTGCCGTCTCCTGTGGTGACCGATGACATGATCACCTCCAATGGGAACAGTGGAGAGACGACTGACAAAAATACCTTCTCAGATGAGGCAGAAAATGAGGCTTTGATTGATTCCATTATTGCAAATGCTGTTGCAGCAGTCAACGGAGAAGTTGGGTCAGCATTTACAACAGGATCCGATTGCTTGTCAAGTCCTTCTGAAGGTTGGTTTAGCTTTATTCTTCATCCTGCTTTCCACTATTGGTGGGAAGTTCAAGTTTGTCGAATTTGATGGGTGCAGATAGGTTCATTTTACTAGGAGTGTTGCATTGCGTGTTCCAAAGATCTGAAAAAGAAGAAGAGGAAATAGTTATTTCTTGAGAAGAAATAGTATGGAATCTGGTTACTATGAAATGAAGGAAAATGAGAAATAACAGAACCATAACATATATGTTCTCCTGTTTGTCTTTTAAAAGTAGACTAAGCTACTCTGTGTGTGTGTGTGTGTGTGTGTGTGTGTGTGTGTGTGTGTGTGTGTGTGTGTGTGTGTGTGTGTGTGTGTGTGTGTGCGTGTGTATGTATGTATATGTGTGTGTGCGCGCGCGAGAGAGAGAGTGTGTGTGAGTGTGCGAGTGCATATGCCTGTGCGCGTGCACATATATTGCAGATTTATATAGGTACAAGTACTCTTATTTAATTCTGATTGTTAACGTGTTATTTAGTGTATGTGTGTGTGGGTGGGTGGGTATGTGGTTATGGGTGTGTGCATGTGTATGTGCATGCGTACTTGCATTTATGTATATGTGTCTGCGTGCGTGCGTGCGTGCGTGCGTGCGTGCGTGCGTGCGTGCGTGCGTGTGTGTGTGTGTGTGTGTGTGTGTGTGTGTGTGTGTGTGTGTGTGTGTGTGTGCGCGTGTGTGTGTGTGTGTGTGTGTGTGTGTGTGTGTGTGTGTGTGTGTGTGTGTGTGTGTGTGCATGCATTTGTGTGTATGTGTGCAAGTACATGTGCTTAAGCGTTTGGTGTGTGTATTTGGAATTTTGTGTGTATGTGGGAATATGTAAATGTGTGTGCATGTGTGTGTGTGTATGGTTGTTTTTGTTCATATGTGCATGTGCTTATCCTTGTTTACATATGTGGAACATGTGTGACTCTGGGTTTGTCTGTGCTTTTAAACTTTGTCTCTGCACAGCTGTTTATATAAATATGGTTTTGCATGTCTGGACAGATATATACATATGCACACACAAAGTGTATGTTCATCTATTTATTCTTTATTTTTGGTTGTGCATTCTCCTTCCAGTTTAATCCTCCTCTATACTTTTTTTTCTCTCTTATGTGATCAACAATAATACTCTTATCATTATAGTTATCATCATTCATTCTGATTATAAATACATTATAATGAGTATAATTTTGATGATGATAATTGTAAGCCCTTTTTCTGCATCTCCTTCCCAGTAAGTCAGCTCCAGTACTGTTTCCTAGATTATCATTATCATGCCTCTTTATATTTCCTTTTTTCCTCTTCACATTGTTTGTCTTATGATCTGCAAAGACTGTATGTATGCCAAAGTTTTCAACATGTATATTGAAAATGATATGAAAACAAAATGAAAAGAAAGGAAGAGAAATCACGTTTGTGTTGTATTGTAATGTCAGTGAACTGTCAATGATTTTGTTCACCCTGTCATGTGTTTCGTGTCCTTATCTACCTTTTCCGCTTGCCACATGCTGCGTTGGTAGGCAGTGGACAAGCAGTAGGAAACTCCGAACCCAGCACTGAGCCTGATGGTGAGACCCCTGTTGCAAGTGTTTTGTATTTATAGGACACTGGTTATGCATGTGTGTACTTGTGCCATAAGCTAGTGATTTGACTCAGCATCATGGAGTGAATGCCAAATAGCATACAGTAAAGTTCTCTAGTTTTTTCAGGGGAAGCTGTCCAGTAGTTGTGTATTTGGATGTTTTATCATGTATATATTTTTTTTTCTAAGAAGGAAAGGTTTAGTATAGCTAAGAATGTAAGTGGAAGAGGGACTTGGTGAGGAAAGGTAAGTAAATAAATGGAATGATAAATGTCGTCTTGAATTCATCTAAGTCTACAAAGGCCCATGTGGTACTTTAGTGTTAGATAAGCTATTGGTGAAGGATGACACATGGATGTAAGGCAAGTGCCATATAGAAACAGGTATTGTTGATTGGGTTATGGTGTTTGGTACTTTCTGTGTTGACGATGTAAATGACGGTGAAGGGAATCTTGGAAGATGGCAAGGTGAATTTTCTTAGTGTGTTTGAACATATTTAACATTTCTGTTAATATTAAAGAACGTTTTGGTTGATGTTGTCATCAAATATTGTTATTATTGTGTGTTATTACAATTATAAGTATATTTTATTTAGTAGTAGTATTTTTTAAATCCATGTTCTGACTTATTGTTTGCATTGATACGTGTATATTTGTACAGGCATATAAAAAGTAATTAATTTATTATATCATAGATTAAACAGACACAGCCAGACAGACACATAGATAGCCAGGTTTTGAATGACTGAATGAATTAATGTCTAATGGACTGACTGACGGAGACAGACAGGTAGACTAAAGGGACAGACAGACAGAGACAGACAGACAGACAGACAGACAGACAGACAGACAGACAGACAGACAGAGACAGACAGAGACATACAGACAGACAGACAGACAGACACAGACAGAGACATACAGACAGACAGACAGACAGACAAACAAGTAGATAGATAGATAGAATGAATAATGTGGATACATAAATAGATACATAAATAAAGTGGTATTCATACACACACACACACACACACACACACTCACACACACACACACACACACACACACACACACACACACACACACACACACACACACACACACACACACACACACACACACACACACACACACACACACGCTCATGCACATGCACCCTCCTACCCTCACCGACACACATACATATACATAGATATAAATACATGCACATACGTATACATACAGCTTTGCATATGTAATCTGTACACCTAATATGTATAGAGAAAGCACACAGGCACACAATTCATGTACCCATAAAGACAAATGCATATATAGCTATGCATGTATATATAGTCTTTGTAATTATAGAATTATACTATTGTTTATTTTATTTTATTAAAATTCATATATTGAATTTCATTTATTGCATATTATTTTTTTACATAGCTAATAAATATGTGTAGCTGCATGATTCACAGAAATATATCTGCTATCAGTATTATCATTACCATATATTTCTTATGTATTTTTAATGGATTGTTCTAAGTTTAGAATCTTTTTTATTCATTGAAGAAGCAGGTAAATTAAGATCTTATGTCTGTTGTGACCCAGACTTTCTTTAAACAAATTCCTGATGTGCTTAGCTTTGTGTAAACGAGTGAATTGTGAATATTTGAAGTTTAATGCTTGGTATATATACATATTTTTTTTTCAAGAGGTCTTTGCTCCAGTATAAAAGACTGAATACTTTGTTTAGGAAATTTTGTTCAAGCAAGAAACTTTCTTTAAGGATGTGAGCCAAAACAGTTTTTTCCTCTGCTTATCACGCAGGTTTTGAAGTTTTGGAAGCAGCTCCAGACAGTCACAAGTTTAAGCTGACAATGTTCCAGCCAACCGACCCGCCTCACTTCTACAGGACAGTGCGCAAGGAAATGAAACTTTTGAAGACCTCCCTCCCTCTAGGAATCTGGGTCAGAGGTTATGAAGACCGTATGGTAAGATCGAGTTATCATTTCTGATTTGTGCATCTCTCCTCTGATTTGCTACCATATATGTTTTTGTTTTGTTTTGTTTTCATTTTTATTGCTTCTTTTGAAGGAACAAGGTGCTGACTTTTTTATTGTCCACTTTTCATAATGTGTTATAGTTGTTTCATTTATGTAGTTTCCAGAATTTCAAGATGCAATTTTTTGTCTCTGTGTTGGCCTTGTGACACTCGGTTATGTTTAATATCATTATGGCAAATGGAACTCAAATGCCACATGGCAAGTATTCATGGCATGTGCTTGAGCCTGTTCTGTGTTGTGTACATTAAACAGCTTTTTGTTGTTAGGCCCTGTCTGTAGTCTTTGAGATCATCGAGTATCTTTTTAGCCTCTTCATTGAGAAATTATGTATGCTTCTGCCAAAAATGTTGAGAGAGCAGGTTAAATTTATATTTCCTATGTTTTCAACTTTTCTCTCAAGTGGCTTACTCTTTGTGATGCCCAGTGCATGGCTTGTTATGATTTGGTAAGACCTGTCATTTTTAGGCTAATATTCAAAGAAAAAGAATTACTTTGCCTTTCCGATATATTTTTATTCTAGACCATTTTCACCTTTCTTTTACTCACAGTGCCACACTAACAAAATGACATAATTTTTTTATGTATCACTTGTATCCAAACCATGATATAATGTTTTTGCATATTCAGAGGTACATGATATTCATTTTAGTTACTAGATCAAACCTCTAGTAAACTGATTATGTACATTAGAGTCATTTCAATATATAAGTTGTGTGACACTCAGTGTACAAGTTAGTATGTGATTTTATTGAGGGATGAAAAAAGGAGTTTCTCCAAATCTTATTCTTACTCCCATGGCTACAGTACTTCCCTTATGTGTATCATACTTCAAGATATGGCAGAACGCCGAATGACAATCTGAGTAGTTGATATGAGGAGACTGATCATGTAAACTAGGGTAGAGATTACTTAAAAGTTCACAGCAACAGCAACAGAGCACAATTCTTTGGTGAGTGATATCTTCCAGGCATAGCAGGCGAGTGATTTATGTGCTAAATATTGCCCTTTATATACAAAACAGCCAATCCACGTGCAACATGCCCACATGCAACATGCCTTGGGGCATGTTGGATGTGGGCATGAGGGTACCTTATAAAGAACATCACAAAATGTAATGCATGCATCATAGTAACACAACTTTTTCTTTACAACAGGATCTATATTCCGTCATGATCCGAGGACCAGAGCGCACACCCTATGAAGATGGCCTCTTCTTCTTTGACTTCCAGCTGTCAGCGGACTACCCGCGTGCACCGCCTCTCTGCCACTATGTTACTTACTGCTCTGACAAACTAAATCCTAACCTTTATGAAGATGGCAAGGTATACCAGCTTTCTGAATATTTTTTATTTTATTTTAGTGGCCTAAAGAATGTCCAAAGAGCAATAATCATTAACAGTAATCAGAATCAGGAGAGTATTATGAACAAACAGGGGTCATATTTTTCTCTTTGTTTCTTTTTTTATTTAGCCATATAATTCCAGCAAAATATTGTGTTGCAGGTGTGTGTTTCATTGCTGGGTACATGGAATGGAAAAGGCACAGAGGTGTGGACTAGTCAGAGTAACCTTCTGCAGGTCATCATATCCATTCAAGGTAAGATTATGTGTTACAAGGAAAGAGAAAAAAGAACTACTGATATCATATATTGATATATCATATATAACAGAATGGTTGTTTTTTATTAACCCAATGCCGCTGGGAAAATGCTGTGCTCTTTTTAATTTTTTTTATGACATGTCTCTGCACATCGTTCTTAGCCACAAAGAAGTCAATTAGTAGACCTTGTGACCTTACCTGATTTCACCTTTTCTTGAATTTGTGGGAAAACTTTTTTTTTTTTTACTAATGCTATGAATATTGATGGTGTTCTTTTTTATAGTAATTATAAATACTATGTTATAAACATCAGCAATAGCAGAATAAGATCATGTAAAATATTTTTGTAAATCAAGGAAAAGGGTAAATAGGCGAGACAGGCAGTACTCGTAATTGGCTTATTGGTGACTTAGTACAGGTGTAGCCATTTATGTGTAAAAACAATCAATAAAGCAAACTCACAATGTATGTACATGCCATGCCTGGTGGCATGGGGTTAATTAGATTGTGAATTTAGTACTTGAAGTACAGTATATGTAATTGTCTCTACTAACTTGTATCTTATTAGGGTTGATCCTGGTAAGTGAGCCATATTTCAACGAGGCCGGCTATGAGCGACAGAAGGGTACCCAGCAAGGGAGGGAGAACTCTCGAATGTACAACGAAATGGTGGTGCTAAAGTTAATACAAGCCATGGCTAAGGTTATTCAAGCACCTCCTGACATCTTTAAAAAGGAAATTATTCAACACTTCCATAAGAGGGCTTTTAAGTAAGTTTTTTGAAAATTTTTATTTGCATTTTTCCTCCCTCCCCCTTTTTTTTAATGATTGAAATTTATTATCCACATATTCCTGGATTACATGATTGTTTTTTGTTTTTAAGAAATTGTATCTTAAAACCTTCCTGTAATAAACAAGTCAATAAACACATTGTTAGCTTAGTTGGGAGCAGACCTCGGATACTTATTTCACTATTTATATAAATGTATGTCTCCATGCTTTGTTTGTAATGTATTATCTAATATATTAATCTCCCTTTCCAAAACAGAATGTCATGAGTGTCTCTGGAGAGAGATTTTTTTTGTCCTTTCAAAGTATACAAATTCATACTATCATGAAATAATACATAATAAGAATAGGATGATAAGCCTCATATCATTCCAGATTTTTGATTCATTGTGTTTATAATACTGGACTGGTTTCCATTTTCATTATGTAATTCCTATTTGAAGGGCCAGAATGAGGTTAACTTTTAAAGGATAAGACATTTTTATATCAAATACACTTCCATATCTTAGGAGAATTGGTGAATGAACAAATAAACCAGAACGCGTGAAATGAATGTATGTTTAGATTCTGTGCTAATGTTGGCTTTGTGACCGCTTGACAGATTAGTCCAGAGACTTGAATGCTGGCTAGAAATATCAGAAAACCACAATGCTTCACATCCATTGTCTCCCACAACCCCAACAACTTTCAGGGAGATATATCCATCAGGTATGACTTACACATTTTTATTCATGTGATTGTAAGCATATACATGCCCTCATACCTCATCAAAGTTCCTGGATGGTATTTCTTTTTATTTTTTCATTTTCCGTTTTTCCCACACTCCGCAGATGCTAGTGTTGAATTGCCGGAATTCCCACTGATTCCAGCCTCCAAAGGGTTCTGCATCACCCTTCGCAAGACACTAAAACAATTTAAGTCCATCCTTGAGTCTGTTGGTGTGTCGACAGACCAGAAACTCCAGGCCCGTGAGTTAGATAGCAACTTACCCAAGACTGCCATTAGCTCCTGCAGCGTCGAGACAAAAGTTGCTAAAGCCACGTGTGTCGAGACGGAAAAGGAAAAAGTTGTCGGTGATAACTCGTAGCTATTGTCCAATTCTAGCTTATTTATCCCTGTTATTACTAGTGTATTTATCAATGTTAATAATCAGTGCCTGTGTGGATTGTGGTGTTCGTTAAGTTTTGCAAATTGTGGACATTATAAGATCGTAGTCTCCTCTGATACAAATTTAGATCTTTTTCCTTTCTGCAATGAAGCCAAGAGGAGATGATATTTTGCCCTCCCAGTGACTTTGTTTCATTATTCTGAAGATTCTTTTCGATAAGTACCTAAATAAAGACATTTGTGTTGGTGCACCATTTTTGATAAATCTGTTTATGGTCTTCTTTCATATTTTCCAATTATTATGCATTTTGAACATAGATTGTTGATATTGATACAGTATACAGTTTCAACCAATTTTTTTCCGCATTATTATTACTGAAAAAGGAGATGACTTTAACATAATGGCAAACATAGGAAATGATACACCTTTGTTAGATATTTTAATGATGATTTTTTTTTTTTTTTTTTTTTAATAAAGATAATTTTGATAGATTCTTTCAGTTTTTCATGTTTGACTTACAAGAAATTAAAGGAATCTCTTTATTAGTCTATGATATTAGCTAATGTACCTTTCATGTCATATGACTAAGATTTGGTGGTTTGTCGCTTCAGATATGTCGGTTTCTGAAGCTGATTTTCTTTACAATTTTAAAGTGGTTGCCGTACCTTAGGTTTTCTTACCAAAACTGAGATTAAAAATATTTATTTGCATTAACGGAACAGAGTAGGTTCAGCTGTTTTAGGAATATTGTTATGCAAGTTTTTCCATGGTCTATGGTATTTTTGGTTGTGATATTTTTTATTTTAACAGTATTATAGAAAAGGACAAAAAATATCATTCACTCTAGCTGATTTAATTTCAAGTTCAGTGCAAAGGGTATTCAGTTACCATAGAAAGAGAGCGAGAGATATGGCGAGCTGACTTTTTGTATGCATCATTTGAAAAGAAATTATAAATAATTTTTTTGAATTAATTGATTTATTTTTTATTTTTATTCATATGCTGCCTTTGTGCCTGCTAAAGAAGTCTTGGCAGTATAATTGATCAATCACAGGTAATAAGTATCAGTTAATGTGTTTTGTAGTTATCAAGTAATGCGTTTTATTAATCTCTGTATATTTTTCATTTTTTTATCATTATTATTTTCCTTTAGGGTGGGGGGTCTTTTCTAATATGATTATTGCTATTATCACAATTGTTATTACTAATAACTTCTTTTTTTCTTTTTCTTTTTTTCCCCGTCTTTGGTTTAGAATAAAAGGGATGCAATTTGATCATTTGATTGATATTAATGCATTTACTTATTTTTTTGTTAACTTCATTTTACAGGAAGACAGTTATAAAGGTTATGAAGTATGGAAGCTGTCAGAGCTGGAAATAGAAGATTTTTCCCTTTAGTTGAAATCTGTTTTATTTTGAATAGTATTGGAAATGAATATTGGCAAAAATGTGTATATTGATTTGTGAATCTTCTTGATTCCCGTTTGAAAAATTGTTATTAAAAGTAGTTAAGGTTAATATTAAACTGTTTTGTTGCTAATTGTGTATGATTGTGATATTCTATATTCTCTCATTCCTTTCTACATGTTGGTATAGATACAGTTGGTTAGATTTGTTTAGTTTACATTCTATGAAGAATACAAATTTCAGGAAATCCTTTCATTCAGTATAGTGAATATGAATTTATATAAAAAAAAGATAATCTGGAACTTCATTGTATCCTTATAAATATTTATAAATAAATTAATGGCCCATACCGTGGTTGCTACATAGCCTCCCCCTCCCCCTTTGAGCTGTAATAATTCTTACTTTGAACTGGCACATCTGAAGGTAGTTACGAACCCATTTCTGGTACTGATATAGAAATCTCAAATGACAGTCGTGGTAATGTCTTTTATCACCAGCTGTCAAGGAATGCTTGTCCTCACCAGTTGTCAAAAATGACTGCAAGTGCCACTGTTGCTGGTGTCTGCCTAGTCCTGTTTGATTCATGGGTCCTTCTTGTTTATCGGTCAAGTCTGATATTAGTTGAGGTTCTGGTAAAGTCTTGCTGCAATGTATTTGATACTCTCTCTCGGTGCTTTCTAGCTTGATGTAGTGCAATTGCTGATTACTGTTTTTATTTCGA
>NC_051393.1:6277964-6282964 GCF_015228065.2 Penaeus monodon
TGTGTGTGTATGTGTGTGTGTGTGTGTGTGTGTGTGTGTGTGTGTGTGTGTGTATGTGTGTGTGTGTGTGTATGTGTGTGTGTACATGCGTGTGTGTGGGGGAGGGGTCTATAAAACAGAAAAAACATACAAACTAAAAACCTCTCATATTATATGTCCATATCCAACAAAAGAATAATAAAAACAAAACAGAGAAAGAAGACAAGCCAAATATGCATCCCGCCAAAAAAAAGAAAAGAAAAAAAAACGAATTCAAATAATTTTCACCAAATGACTTCTGGAAACTGGACTGTCTCTATGGTCATGAATTCTCGGAAGTAACAAGAGTTGCGCCAAAACATTTTTCTCTTGTATTTTCAGAAGCGGAAATATGGATCTTGTTTTCGAGTAAATACAAAAAGAGTAAAGTGAAAGGTGGATGTACACAGAATATGAATCAAAGGATGCTATAACGACAGGGATTTTCGTTTTTTTTTTTTTGCAAAGGATACAGATATGTAAAGTTTGTGTGTGTGTATGTGTGTGTGTGTGTGTGTGTGTGTGTGTGTGTGTGTGTGTGTGTGTGTGTGTGTGTGTGTGTGTGTGTGTGTGTGTGTGTGTGTGTGGGTGTGTGTTTACACATGTATATTTACACATGATAAAAATGGCAATAGCAATAGAAATAATGGAAATACCATCGCCATTTACCATGCCAATCACATTCACATCCATAAAGAGGACGATAGTGATGCCAACAGTTGAAATAACAACTATTCAAACACTATTATTAACACGGCCTTTCCTGCGAACCACCGGATGACTCTTGGATTCCCGAATAAAACACCGCGCACCAGTTTCCCCTGAAATTCCCTGGCGCACTATCTGGGAACACAAATTTGTTTTGCACTATAAACCGTGGTATTTTTACTTAATCTAGAGTACTCTGTAACGTGGATTCTTTCTAAATAAACTCAAATGCTGCAGTACTATATAATGAGGTATTTTATTTTATTTTATCATTATTTTTTAAAACTCTTGGTTAAAGTGCTTTCTGCAGTGATATATTCTCGAATGCTGTCTGTAGTTATAAATAAAGTAGATTTTTACCCTTACTCGAATGCCTTCCCCAATATTATATAACGTGTATTGAACATAATTAATCGTTTGAGCTTCTAATATCTAGTGTCTCTTCTTAGGGTCAAGTTTATAGCAATACTAGGGCGCGTAGAGATCGAGTAGTATAATAACTAGGTAGAGAAAGTGGAGATAAAAAGAAAATTGATTTGGCGACAGAGGGAGTAGTAGCAGTAGTATAATAATGATGATGATTATAATAATAATGATAACAACAACAACAACAACAACAACAACAATAATAATAATGATAATAATGATAATAATAATAATAATAATAATAATAATAATAATAATAACAACAAATGAGTAACAATGATGATGATAATGATAATAATATCAGTCTTACTACTACTACTACTACTACTAACAATAACAATGATAATAAAAATAATATAAACAAAAAAGGGCGATGATAATGAGAATGTTAACGATTAGTACTTAAAAAGATGGTTACAATGATAAATGAAATGATAATAATAATGATACTATTAGGAAGGTATGATTAACAAGGTCTCTCTATCAATCTGGTGATATGTAATAAGTGAAACTGCCTTTATTAAAAAAAAAAAAAGAAAAAAAAAAATGGTTGGATTGAGTCGTATCCAGAATTCCGACATTACGAATATTTTCCCCGACTTTTTAATCAGCACTGTAAATCGTGTGTATTTATCTTACTTTATTCTGATGGAAGTCTCTCGCACGTAATCCCACGGAAAAAGTGTCTGGTCATTGTTAATGGTGTCGTTAAATAGTTGTGTTAAAATAGGTTAATGGACTGTGTATGTGCTGTAAGTGATACGTTATGGCTGTGTGCTTTGTGTTAATTCTATCACCTGGATAATTCTTGTTCATTTGCTGTGTATAATAATTTTGAGGGTTATATTACGTGGATAAGAATCACATGTGTTTGGGTAGATGTGTAATCTGTATGATGTATGGTTATCTGAAGTATTATTTTTTCTGAGAAAAGATGTTTTGTGTAGGTGTAGATATAAAACACTATCCTGCTATTATCTCCAAGAAATATGTTCTGAATAAAATTATTACATTTTCGAGAAAAAAAAAATCTACAAGAAATAGGAAACAAGATTATTTCCATCAGATACGAAAAATCGAGAATAATACGAAGAAAATTATGTAACTGTATATGTGCATTACAAATAGATGTCAGTCCGTAGCATAATACATCTATACTTTTGTTCTGAAATAGAAATCATCCCAACGTCAGAACCATCCAGTATTTTTTCTTTTCTTTTCTCTTGTCATTAACTTGAAGAAAAGCTCATCTTTATACAATATCACGTGACATAATCTTTGAGTCATTGCACCCAAGATTGGCTGTCTTTTTTCCCCAACCCTTTGAGATATATATTACGTTATAAAACTTTCTTTGTGAGTTTATATGGCAATTTACGACATGTGTCATCCACGCTAAAACAGGTTTTCTCTTTTCATATCATTAATATTTTTCCTCAAGACTAAAATAACTTCAGAAGATGAAAAGATAAAAATGAAAAGTCATACATTTAATTGTCAAGTTGCACAAACTGAGGTAATCGGTCTGAGAGTTCTTAGAATAAGGGTGTAAATATAGGCTTAATGGACAAGAAAAACGACCTTATTTGAAATGGGATAGAGTGCTAAATGTCGACATCGGTGCCGTACTATATCTCCGGGTGACATTCTTGATATGATCATCTTCGTTGGGCTGTGGCGCAACTGTTTCTCGAGAATAATCTTAAACGGGATTACGGGGAAGTGCAGAATCAGATTTATTTTTTGATAGATTAATGAAAAAAACGATATATATATATATATATATATATATATATATATATATATTCGCCTATTTTCATCTTTGATTATATCGTTTTGCCTCTTATGCATATGGCAAACGCTTTATCTAATCATTGTTTTTTTCATTTGAATAAATAAAATAACTGATGCCACACGTACGTCAGCATGAAACAAGTGGGGTTTTACACACACGATCCCTCCCATTACACATAACGTCATTTTCCAATTTCGTAATTTTCGTGCTCGCGAAATGAGAGAAGGCAGATCGTGTTGAGTTAAAATCCACCTCAAAATTACTCAACGAGATGTTCTAAAATCCGGTTCTAAGAGCAGCTGTCTGGCGTCACATCGCTTCTCATCTTAATTGAGAAATGAAAGGAAATTTCCTGCGAGCACGAAATATAGAGACTTGCATTAGGGCGGATTCTGTTAGCGTTCCACGGCCGCGAGTTTCCCTCTTTGCAATGCTGATATATTTGGCAAGGTTCCTTGAATATACATATATACGATAAATAATTCGAGGTTTCAAATCTGCATTTCCAACGCACTGAAGAACAAAAACAACAACAATATTATACCAGTAGTAGCATCAATAATAATAATAATCATAACAATATATCAGATATACGATTACCTGGAATTATCATATTGTAGCATTTCATTTAAAACTACGAGATAGTGAACCTTCTCCTCCAGTCAAGTGAAAATGAATCTATATTCAAATTAGGTTGTGTGTGTGTGTGTGTGTGTGTGTGCTTGTTTGTGTGTGTGTTTATTTGTGTGTGTGTGTGTGTGTGTGTGTGTGTGTGTGTGTGTGTGTGTGTGTGTGTGTGTGTGTGTGTGTGTTTGTGTGTGTGTGTGTG
This sequence comes from Penaeus monodon, assembly GCF_015228065.2. NCBI lineage: Eukaryota > Metazoa > Arthropoda > Malacostraca > Decapoda > Penaeidae > Penaeus > Penaeus monodon. The sequence goes on from NC_051393.1 coordinate 6,281,741, forward strand.
TGTGTGTGTGTGTATGCATTTGCGCTTGTGTGTGTGTGTAAACACGCTGCTTAAAACAATAACCAACTATACTTTAAATCACGATATACACAAAATTGATTTCCCCTGCGGAAGACGAAGAAGAAAAACAATAATAAGAAGGAGAATAATAAAATCAGACAGAGATATTGAAAAAGAGAAGAGGAAGAAAAAAATCGTTTATATTTGCCAGCTCTCCGAAGCGACCAAGTTTGAAGTCAATCTCCTTAAACGCTGATTGTTACGGACATAAAAGACCCATAAGTTTGCGCTCTTTGCAGCAACCAAATCGTCCTGAAAAAAGCGAAGAGGAGGAAGGATAAGGATTCGAACACACACACACACACACACACACACACACACACACACACACACACACACACACACACACACACACACACACACACACATGGATATACGGATCTCTTGCCCTCCCCCCCTCTCTCTCCCTCTCCCTCTCTTTGTTTCTGTCTCTGTCTCTATGTGGGTGCTATGCCGTATGTACATATGTTCAGAATTATACACATGTACATCACAGCACACACATACACTATATTTGCCACACTTCCTTCGAGCTCTTCTAGCATTCACTCTACCAAGATTCGCCATCCATTTGTCGCGCTTACACTCGTGCGTACGTCAAAAAAAAAAGAAAAGAAAAGAAAAGAAAAAGATACTCACATTTTTGTTTGAATTGGAAATTGATTTAATCTGTGGGATCAAAGCCACCTGTCTTGTTCCCTGGCTTGGCTTATACTCAAGGTTCAGTGAGGATATTATTATTGGTGTGGATGTTCTAAAACATTTTCATTTATTTATTTATTTATTTTATTTTATTTCTTTTTTTTCGATAAAGAAACATGTCTGAACCTTTCGGCAAGACTGTAAAAGATGAAAGGAGAGAGAGAGAGAGAGAGAGAGAGAGAGAGAGAGAGAGAGAGAGAGAGAGAGAGAGAGAGAGAGAGAGAATGAAAACTCCCGTGTTGGTACAGACAGAATTATCAATAAACACATTTCTTCCTTTTTTCCCCTGTCATATTGCTTATTACTCTATGTTATTATAGGATTATTATATCACATTATCCCCACGACACCAACGCTAATCTAAAACGCCATCTATCTAACTTCATTCCCGAAGAAAACAAGCGATATCCACATCACGCATCTATAATAGTCAATGCTCTACACTGATGCTTCACATCAAAT